>NC_060267.1:17527050-17651880 GCF_021613505.1 Equus quagga | reverse complement strand
TGTGTGTGTGTGTGTGTGTGTGTGTGTGTGTGTGTGTGTGTGTGTGTTGGTGGTAGGGGAGCTTGTGAGCAGAAAATGAGACAGGAGAATGACTTTTGCAATAAAAGACTCATTTCCCGTGTAGGCTCGCACATCTCTGGTAGCTGTGTGTATTGTTAGAGATGACCTAAACTCTGCAGTTTGCTAATTTGACAAGCTTTGGTTTCTGTTTCCAAAAAATGCACTGTGATTTTCTCTTATTTCACTAGAGAAATAGAGATGAAGGGCCATTATGATTAAATTCGTATAGTTTAATAAGTAGTCATGATTGCAGTTTTAAAATATCTATTGTTTCTTGGAATAATGGATGTTCATTGTAGAAAAATTAAAAAATACAGGCAAGTGAAAAGGGAAAAAAAGCTACAACTAATCTATAATTTTGCAAGCCATAGCTAACCAGTTACTGTTTCAGTGTGTAAAAATCCAGACTTTTTCTGTGCATACATGTGTGTGTGAAAGTATTGTTATTCCAGAAATTGAATATGCAGTGTAAACTGTTCAGTATCTTACCTTTTTTCTTGTTATATACTGTGACCATCTTATTGTGTTAAGAAATATTAGCCCTGAGCTAACGTCTGTTGCCAATCCTTCTCTTTTTTTGCTTGAGGAAGACTATCCCTGAGCTAACATCTGTGCCAGTCTTCCTGTACTCTATATGTGGGTCGCCGCCACAGCATGGCTGATGAGCAGTATAGGTCCATGCCTGGCATCTGAACCTCTGAACCCAGTCCGCCAAAGCGGAGCACGCTGAACCTAACCACTACACCATGGAGCTGGCCCCCAGAACGATTCATTCTTAATGAAAAAAATCTTTATTTTTGAGATTATGCAAATCATTCAGGCTTGTTTTTTTACATCAAACTCTGTTAATGTATATGAAACAAGTGAAAATTCCCCCATAATCCTGTTCCCCCTAGGATAAATGTTAATTTAGCATATACACAACCTTCCACACTATTTCCCATATATATATACAAACATATCTATTACTATTTTTTACAAAATTAGATCCTCTTATACCTACTGTTCTGCAACTTGTCTTTTACCTTTAATATATCTTAGACATCTTCCTGTGCCAGTATGTTTGGAATACCTGCATGTTATTATGTAGATCAGGGTTTCTCATCCTCAACACCATCGACATTTGGGTTGGATAGTTCTTTGTTGTGTGACTGTCCTCTGCATTGCAGGAGGCTAACAGCATCCCTGGCCTCTATCCCTTAGATGCCAGTGGTGCCCCTTCCTCCAGTTGTGACAAAAATGTCTCCAGACATTGTCACTGTCCCCTGGGGGCAAAATCACTCCTAGTTGAGAGCCACTGATAAAGATAGTCTATAATGTGAGCATTTAGAGTCCTTCTGGTTTTCTCGTTACAAATAAAGGGTCAGGGAATATTCTCATATTGATTTTTGTGCACCTGTGTGAATATTTTTACTGAATAAATTCCTAGAAGTGCAGTTGCTAGATCAAAACTTTGATAGAAATTGCCCAGTTACTACAAAGAGATTATATTAATTTATTTTTCAACTATATCCTGATGATTCCAAATCCATATCTCTTTCCTGAGTTCTAGATCCATATATCCAGCTGTTGATAGGACATATCCTCTTGTGTGTCTCATAGGCCTTTCCTAGGCTCAACTCACATCTTCTTTGACCCACCAAGCATGCACTTCTTGCTGTATTTTTCTGTCAAAGAATGTCACCACCATCTGCCTCATTGCTCGAGCCAGAAACCTTCTCTACCCTACATCCAACCGATCACCAAATCCTATCCGGTCTTCCTCGCTAATGGCTCTCTCCATCTGTTCACTTCTTTTCATTCCTTCTACCACTATCTTTAGTTTAAGCTACTGCTAACTTGCCCAGATCACTGTAGTAGCCCTGGGGTAACAATTAGTCTCTACCCTTGGTCACATTCTCTTCAGGGAGAGTGAACTTTTGTACACTACGATCTGTGAGTGTTGCTCCCCTGTTTAAGCCCTTCAGTGAGCCCTGTCACCTCTCCACCATCTCCTCCATCAGGCAGATGCTGAGGACAAGAGCAACTGACAGGCATCACCTTGACTTCAAATCTCTCTGTCCATCAAAATATGCTTTTTCCTTCAAATTGACTATATAATAAGTAAATGTTGTAAGTTTGAATATATAAATTACTTTTGTACCAGATTTTGACTTTTAAATAAAGATTTCTGTGAATTAAAAAAAAAAAATCTTGGGCTGGCCCCAGTGGTGCAGTGGTTAAGTGTGCACGTTCCGCTTCTTGGCAGCCCGGGGTTCGCCGGTTCGGATCCCAGGTGTGGACATGGCACCACTTGGCAAGCCATGCTGTGGTAGGCGTCCCACATGTAAAATAGAGGAAGATGGACACAGTTGTTACCTCAGGGCCAGTCTTCCTCAGCAAAAAGAGGAGAATTGGCAGGTGTTAGCTCAGGGCTAGTCTTCCTCAAAAAAAAAAAAAAATCTCTTTTGGAAAACAATACTCCTATCATGTCACCTCACCTCATATATTTATTCCCCTGGCTTTGAATTACTCATTCTCCCTTGAGTGTCCCCTTGTTCTCCTCCATTTCCTGTTCCATTCAACTCTGCTCTCTAGCCATCCATTTGCTACCCTTTCTTTGCTACCTAGCATTTTGCTTGATGCTTCAACCACACGTTTTCTCCTCTATTAATCAGTTTATCCTTATTGCATTTATTGTATATGTACTTTTTGTGTGCTTCAGTTATACTTTCTTATTTAACCTTGTGAAAAAAACATACATGTATGTAAATAATACAAACCAGTGAACTGAGGGGAGAGGGTGTGGGAATTCCCACCCTAGGTTCCAGCATAGATACTGGGGTACAGAAGGGCCTTTGAAATATTGCATCCTAGTGCCTGAACCCTGACTTCTCCCCTTAACCAGACTTTTGATTTTATGTGGTTCTATACAGCAGTGTAATTGAACACCTCCCAAATCAATTGCATTCACTTGGTCAAACTGAAACTTTGGAGAGAAGATCGTTTGTGTGCCAGCCCTGCAGCATTCCATTTTGGTATATCTTAAATACCAAGGCAACAAGGGGTACCTCGGAGCTCAGGAATCGCTGACAGGGTATGCAGCATATTGCTATGCTAGACTGGTGTAGGGACAAGCCCTACAATTTTCCACAAGAAGTCAGCTCCAAGCCTGTGGGAAATCACACATAGCAAAATCCTTGGCAAAGAACTATACATTTTTTTCCTACTATCCATGTGGTAATTCTATAACACTCTGTAATTAATTTTATTTTTACAGTGAACAACCACAGAGTAAGAATAATGCATAACCTATTTCTGTTTCTTGCTATTTTAGGGGACATCACACAGAAGGGATATGAAAAGAAAAGGTCAAAACTCCTGTCTCCCTACATCCCGCAGACACAAGGTAGGCAATGAGACATGGTTTAAACCTTCTCAGTATTTTTACACCAAAGAATGCTATCGTATAGGAGATCTGTCTTTTCTTGGTTCCTGTTTTCTCCCTCCCTTCCTCACCAGGGGAGAGAAAAAAACGGAAGGAAAGAAAGGAGGAAATGAATCTTAACTGAGCATCTGCTGTGTGCTAGGCACTTTTAAAATACCCAAGGTCATCAAATCATTTACACAGACCTTGGGTGATACTGGCTCTGTGCATGGCTGACATGATTCAATGGCAGAAAATTCCAGGTCGTGGAAAAACTAGTCTTATTAATGCCTGAGCAGCAACTGTGTTGGAGAGGAGCAAGGGAGCAAAGATAAGAAGGAAGGACAGATTCAGAGTTGCAACGCAGCTCAAGGATTGGAGTCCCTGAGGATTTGGGGGTAAGAACCCTAAGTAAACTTTTAAATTAATTCACAGCCTGACATTCCTTCTTCAAAGAGACTGGTGTGTTTTTTCTATATCAGAAAGTCCTGAGTCACTTTTGTGCTTAATTCCAGAGGGGTTGCTGTAACCTTTGCCTCTAGACAAGGCTGTCTGTCTCTAAGTCGTCATATTTTTAAAGTTACTCAGAGTCCAGGATTTCCTTTGGTAGCCTATTTCTGCTTTAATCACTTTTACTATAAGGAATTTTTTCTTTATTTCTCATTTCCCCCCTGCAATCAGAGTTCATTTCCACAAGCCTGTTCTTTGTGGAACTAATTGCTTTTACTTCTGGATTATAAATACCTTGAAGACTTTGTATCCCCCATGGTTTTAATATCAAGTCTTGCACAGGGTATATAGTCTGTAAATATTTGTTGAATGAATAATGGAATAAATAAATGAATAATGGTGGTATATCACTATATTTCACTGAAGGCCTTGTTTTATTTCCTGCATTATTCTTAAAAGTTCCTTCATACAAAAACTAGTAGGTCAGTGCAGTGACAGCCAATTTAAAATAGCTTAATGAACAGATGGATGTAGAAATGAATTGAGAGAGAAGAGATACAAATTGGGCCAGTGACAGCTAATGAAAAGCCAGCTTTTGCTGAGCAAGGCATGCCAGAAAAGGAGAGTACTCTGATTGGCTGCTTAATTGTGGATCTGGCCCATGCCTCTAAAGGCCCAGATGTTTACTTTAGTCATTTTGTGCAAAAGCAATCAGATCCTGAGAAAATAACTCAGTAAGAGATGTAACTACGAAAAGGATCATGATCTGTTTGTTATCTGTAGTCAAGCTACATAGAAACCAAATCATGTTCAAAAACCAATTTATCAATTTACCATGAGAAACCAATAAGGCACAGTCAAGTCTGTGTGGTCAGCACATTCTTGCTCCGTGGGCAGGCCTACATGGGGAGCCAAGTCACAAATAGAGGGTTGCTTAGTGAGTATGGATTTGGCGAATCAGACATTTAGTTGCAGTAGGCCAAGAGAATGTGACATAGTTATCTCACAGTGGGGATGGTCTTCTAGATGACCTCGAGGGGTCATCTGATGGTAGCTCCTTCAGCTTCCTGCTACCAGACTTCAAACTTGCCACATCTACGCCCATCATGTTTACCTCCTTCCTTCTGGTTAAAAAGGTGACTCGTCCCTCTTATCCAAGGACAGTCCTTCCACCTGTGCTTTGGATCCGATCCCCTCCTCCCTTTCCAGAAATCTTACCCATCATCAGTCACATCAAGGACAGGGCAGTGGGAGTAGGCCACCCCCAGTCCAGGTAATGAGGGGTGCAGTGTCTGTAGAAAATTAAAAAAATAATAAAACCAACGAAAAGTTGGTCTTCTTTAGTTGTCACTGTGTGTAGCAGTTCTAGACACTGTAAGTAATAAAATGCTCCTCCTGCTGGTGCAGACAGCTACGTTGCCCCCAGGTCTGCCACTGCTGTCAGTTCCCTGTTGCTCTCATACAGTCACACTCTCCTTCTCAACCAGATTCTTCCCTCAGCAGTTCATCATGCTCATTACTGTTCTATTAAAAAAAGAGAAATCCTCCTTTGTCAACCACTTCCATCTCTCCTTTATGGTCAAACTGCTCACAACTGTCTGTACTTACTATCTCTATTTTCTCATCTCCTGCTCACTTCTCAGCTCATTCTAGTCTCTTCTGGTGCTGTCAGAAGTGATATCTCAGTAGTATTCACCAGTCTACGCCTTGAAATGCTTCTTTTGAAACACTCTTCTCATTTTCTTACTCCCCTGTTCATGTTACTCCTAGTCATTTTTGGAGGCTCATCTTCCTCTGTTAAATGTTGGAATTCTCAAGGCAAGGCCCAAGCCCTCTTGGTATCTCACTCTGTATCAGTGGTTCTCGGATTTTAGCCTGCATCAGAATCTCTGGAGGGCTTGTTAATAAGCTACAGACTGCAGGACCCGGTCCTCAGGCTTTCTGATTCACTAGGTCCAGGCTGAGCCCGAGAATTTGATTTCTCTCAAATTCTCAGGTGATGCTGAAGTTGCTTTTCCTAGGACCACATTTTGAGAACCAACGCTCGATCTTTCTAGGGTATTTCGGCCGTACCTGTGGCTTTAATTGTCATTTAAATACAGGCAATTCCCAAATATGTATCTTAACCCAGATCTCTCCTGAGCTCGATCCATAGAGCCAACCGCATACTTAATGTCTCCAAAATATATCTTGAAGGAACCTCCATTTCAGCGTATCCAAACATGTCTGTTAAATTTAATACTTCAGCACACCACCCCTACCACCGGCACCAACCTCTGCCTGCACGTGCACACACACACACCACCAAAAACTGACTGAAATGACGTCCAGCCTGTTCCTATGCTTCTCTTCTGGTTTTCCCCTTCTGAGTAAATAGAATTCACCTCCATGAGCCCAACAAGGCAGAGATGTAGAAGTCCTCCTCAGTGTCTCCTTCATTCCCTGTCTCTTATCTCTTACCAAGTCCTATCCGTTTTATGTTTCTTCATGAGCCAGTTTTGGTAAGTTTAATTTTTTTAGGAAATTGTCTCTTTTGAGTAAGTTTTCAAAGTTATTGTTTTGTTATTCACAATATTCTCTTTGTTTTTTAAAGCTTTTGCTTTGTTTGTATTGTTTACTTATCTCTCTCCTGCTTTTTCTCTTGAGTCTTCCAGAGTTTGTCTTTTCAAAGAATGATCTTTTGATTTTATTGATCTTTTTTTTAGTATGTCTTTATTTTCCAATTTATCATTTTCAGCTCCTGCATATGTTTCCTTCTTTGTATTCATTTTGTTTACCATTTTTGACTTTTTAAAAATTTCCTGAGTTGGATGCTTCCATCGTCTGTCTTCTTTCCTAAGATAAGTGTTTCTTAATCTGACTGCAGTCCGAGAACACGCCCATACAAAATCAAGTCTTTGTTATTTAAGATGTGCCCGGTGTTTGGTAAATTTGTGTAACTCATCTATTTGTATTTTATTTGTTGAGTGGATGGTTATGGCCCATTAATTCAAAGTAGTCAATTGTGTTGTTTAGATCTTTTCTATTCTTACTAATTTTTTGACTATTTGATCTATCAATTCTGATAGAAGTGTGTTGAAAAATCTGTACCATGACTGTCGGTTTGTCAATTTTCCTTGTAGTTCTGTCAAGTTTTGCTTTATATGTTTTAAAACTATGTTACTAGGTACACACAAATTAAGAATTATTATGTCTGTCTTTGTGCATTGCTCCTTTTATCATAAGTAACTATCTTTATCCCTGTAGTGTGTTTTATCCTAAGGCTTTGTTTCTTTTTATCTAAATTGTCTAGAGTTGCTAGACATCTTAATTCTCCTCCCAAACAAGACAAAAACTTTAAAAATGCTTTAATGTTGACCACCACCACTCCCTATCTTATATATTAGTACCACCTTGTTACATACCCCCTCAATTATCAAGTATTATTATTACTGTTTTGTGTGGTTAACAGTTGTCAGTATTCATTTCTTTGTTCACTGTTCCTTTGTCTATCTCACTGCCTTCTCTCAGCTCAGTTTCCTTCTTCCTGAAGTCCCTAAATAGTAGTTACATATTTTAGTGAGCGTTTGTTAGTGGTAAATGCTCTCAGTTCATGTTTCTCCCTTTGCCCACCTTTGTTCTTAAGTCTGTTCATGTTTTTCGCAGAAAGGGATCATTTGTAGGGCTGGGTAATCTATATTATGTAGGTTCTGAGCAAAAGAGGAGATTACCCCTTGGCATGTTTATCCCATCTGTCTCTGCAGATTTCGAAGAATGCATTTAGTTTGATCTTTTTTAATGACATTGGAATGCAAATTTTAAACTTACTACAAAGTATTAATTTCTAATATAGAATTAAATGACGTGAAAGTCATTTTGATGCTTTTGGTAGGAATTTTCTACTTCTTACTTCTAGAGGGATTCAGCCTCTTCTGACTCTAGTACCTTGTTCGAATTCCTTCACTCCAGTTGTGAGAGGCTTTGCTGTGAGGGTGGCTACTTGAGTGTAGTGTATAACCTTCTCCGCTAATCTCTTTTGAAATAAAAAATTAATACTGCCTGCAACATTGTATTACTGGAACATGTGCACATGTTTATCTAAAAATTTAGATTATCTAAAAGTTTAGTGAATGATTTTCTGTCTGGAATTGATTTGGAGTTGAGTTATCTTGGGATGCATATTTATGTATATTTTAGATTTCTCACAAGTTACATAAATCTTTAAAATAGGACTTCAGAAGAAAATTAACAATGTAATAGGGAGAATGGGGAGACATGAAAGAGAACACAAGGTTGAAGAATATACTTAGAAATTAAACAGTGGAAATTGAGTGAGAACAATTTTGGTTAATAATAAGCATCGTTTAATTCACTAGCATCAAAGGAGTTAGATTCAAAAATCACTGGCTGACAAAAATTTGATGTGTCAAAATTATCCTTGAAAATCACTTAAAACTTCCCAACATTGGAAATGTTTGTTGTTTCTTTAGTTAAGCAAAACCCAAGTGTTATCTGGTATTTAAGTGCCATCCTGTATGAAAAATTCCTGTCTTGATAAAGGTTGAAATCATGCTCAGGACTTCAAGATGCTCTCACTACGAGAGGCCTGGGAGAAATGAAGGTGGGACGGGTTTGCATTTCCTACTCCTTCTGAGCCATATGCTCTTCAGAAGGAATAGCCTGGAGAACATCTTTCAGTAGTTGGAAGCTACTAGAGCCTGGATGTAAGGCTTCCCACACGCCTCAATTAGCAGACTTGCAGGGAGAAGGGGCCAGAATTAACTCTCTTTTGGCATGGCCCAAAGAGTTGAATTTTCAAACCACACACGCTCTCACTCTAAATTAGTCACTCTTGGCCACTGTTGTTGGAGATGCAGGAAAATGGAAGGCTTTGAGTAGGGAGGCAACTCCCCTGGGCTCATCCTGTGGTCTAATCTTTAAAATACTTTGGGTATAAGTAACTGATAATTCCAACTAGCTTTAATAAAAAAGAGTTTATTCTGCTGATATAGGGGTTACGGATAGAACCTCAGACCAGCACATATTTACTAAATGCCTTCTCTGTTCCAAGTACTGTTGAGACCCTGGGAAGCAGACAGTGTTGGACAAGACCGACAAGTCTGCCGGGACACCCTCTGGCTTGCTCCCTCAGTCTACTAGGGCTTTGTTCAACCAGGACTTCCACAGAGAAGGCTCCCTTGACTAGCCTGTTCAAAAGCAGTCCCTACCCCCATTACCTGAGTTGCATTTTTGTGTGTGTGAAGAAGATTGGCCCTGAGCTAACATCTGTTGCCAGTCTTCCTCTTTTTTGCTTGAGGAAGATTGTTGCTGAGCCAGCATCTGTGCCAGTCTTCCTCTGTTTTATGTGGGATGCCACCACAGCCTGGCTTGAGGAGCGGTGCTAGGTCCACGCCCAGGATCTGAACCTGTGAACCCTGGGCCACGAAAGTAGAGCACACCAACTTAACCACTACGCCGCCGGGCCAGCCCCTGAGTTGCATTTTTACAAAGCTCTCTCTGACTGTCTCGTGGGTTATAGTTTGTTTGTCTTACTCCCCTACTGGACTCTTAAGGACTTTAAAATTAGGAGCATTCTTTTTTATTATTATTTTTGTTCCTCATGTCCACAGTTTCTAGCATTAGTGCTTGACACATAGTAGATATTTTATACATGTTTGTGGAACCAAACAGAAAGAACACTTAGAATTTCTAGGCTCTCCTTTAGTGAACATCTGTGAAGATGAACCTAATGAAAGGTAATGAAAGAAGCAGATTAATCTACAGATTGGAGAGTAATTGGTCCTGGCAACTTGTCTCCACCCTCAGTAAATCTCTAATTTAGATCTACTAAACCTCAAGAGACTGTGCACAGTATGTTGATTCTCACCTCAGATTTAGCATTTCTCTTTAATTTTTATTTCCAGGTGAAATTAATGCATCTATTTTAAATAGTCAAATAGTACCAGAAGGTTTGTAACAGTAACAACAAAAAGCAGTGTCCTCTCCTTCCCTAGAGACAACTTCTTTCAACTCTTTCAGTGGTTTCTTCTGGCATTTACCTCTGTTTTTCTAAGTAACATTTTACTTCTATTTCTTGACTTTTCTTCAATTTGAAGCATTATTTCTTCATTTTTTACTATAAAAGATTAGAGTTTTCTCTCACGTAGTCCTCCCTCAACCACACAGACACCCCCCCTTCCCTTTGCCCCTTCACATCTCCCATCTCGTGCTTACTCTGGATGAATCCTCAGTATATTACTTTTTTTGTTGTTAAGTCAGCATTCCATGTTTACATTATTATGAGTATGTGAATACTGTTCACAGCTAAGTTTCTTGGTTTACTAGGATTACATTTCCTTTTTTTTCTAGTTGATTCATCAATCTTGTTATTATTTTTGAGGAGACAACTCTTGGTCCTCTCTCTCTGCCTGCGTCTATCTGAACTGATCATCTTCTTGTCCAGCCACAGGCCTTTATTATTCTGGTGGTATTTTGGGAAGGAATAGGGATAGATAGAAGTGTTCATTCCGCCATGTTTAATCAGAGTTCTTTATCCTAACATTTCTATTTAAGAATTGTTCAGAATTTGTGCAGAGATGATTTCCGTCAATCGGAATGATCTCAAAGACCTTAGTGCTTCGTTTTGGCTGTTTAGCAGCCGGCTGATCCTACCGTCTCCACACCAGCCCGATTAAAGTATTGAGACTGGGGGCCTCCCTCCTCTCCGTGAGTCTGAGAGGAGCCCTGCCTCAGCTCTGTTTGCAGCTCTCCACTATTTATAATCGCCTTGCAGTGCACTGGGGGCATCTTCTCCCGCACCCACATCTTTTGTTTTAGGACATTGCTGCAGCTTCTGGTTTTGATGGCATTGGCGTACACATTCCGCTCTGTCTTTGTGTATTTGAGATTATTTGTGACCTTGGCGTATCTGTTTTTCTCCCTCCATCCCTTCACTTTGTTCTGCTTTTACTTCGTTTACTTGTGTTTGTCTCCTGCTTCAGAATTGGATCTCACCTGTTAACGTGTTCTTTCTTGGCCTAGGTTTCCACTTTTTTTTTTTTTTGATTGGCACCTGAGCTAACATCTGTTGCCAGTCTTCTTTTTTTTTTCTTCTTCTTCTTCTCCCCGAAGCCCCCCAGTACATAGCTGTATATTCTAGTTGTAGGTCCTTCTGGCTCTGCTACGTGGGACGCTGCCTGAGCATCGCCCGATGAGTGGTGCCATGTCTGTGCCTGGGATCTGAACAGGCAAAGCCTTGGGCCGGCTAAGCAGAGTGTAGGAACTTAACCACTTGGCCACGGGACTGGCCCCTAGGTTTCCACGTTTTTCCCCCAGACTCTTACCTACTGCCCTTTGAGTGATAAGACATAGCAGTTTATGATGTGGTTATGTGTTGGCATTCTGTTGACGTTCTCTAGCTGTTCTTCCTGGTAAGAAGTTCTGGTGACCCAAAGGTTTTTCCCGAACTTGGCTTCCTTTTGTGGATGCCAGAGGATATTTGCTCCCTGGTCTTCCAGTGTATATACATACACTGCATTTGCCAGTGGTTCCACACCCCTTTCATCACAGTTCTAAGTTCAGTCCTGCCTTTGAGATGGTGCAAATGTATATATGACTGAGTTAAAATGAAACAAAAGAAAACCCTTGTGTTTTATGCTCTCTAAAGTCTGATAATTCCTCTCAAGGATAGTCTGTGATCCTGTTTTTCTTAATGACCTCATGTAATTGTATAAAAATTGTGAGAGGCACAAATTTTTGCATAAAACTTGTGTGGCCTAGAGATATACAAATAAGCAGGCTTTTCACATTAACGTTTAACCATTTCCTTTAAATTGGTATCTCTTCATTTTTGTCTTTTGTTTTTCCCAGCCACTCACTATCATTGGTGGAAGTGAGGAGGCAGATAAGATGTTAATTATTCATTTTGACCAAAATATTGGGCATCTGCAGTGTGTAAGACAGAGAGCCAATTACTGCAGGAGATGCAAGATGAATTAAGACTAGCCTCTGACCTCAAGTTATTTATACTATAGTAGGAGAGATAAGACAGGTATACAAATGAGGATCATAAGAGAGAGAGTAAAATAAGCACTGTAAGAGAGTTCTAAACAAAGTACTGTGGAAATTCAAAGGGACGGGAACTTAAAACCGGCTATTGAAATCAGGAGCTGCATTTTAGAATGCTATAGAACGTTTCCAACTATATAAATATTAAGAATGTGCCTCTTTGTGTGCGTGGGTGTGGAGGGGCGTGGGGTGGGATCTATTGTATTTTATCTATCTCATTTTGATTTGAAAGTTCCTTCCCAAGTGAGGATCACAGCATAATGGAAAGAACATTGACTTTTTTTATTCCAGTCCCAGTTCTTCTCTTTCATTTACCAGGTTTGGATAGTATCATAATTGCTGTAAACTGGAGGACACGTTGCAGTCATATCTATCCCCACGTGCCTTATCAGAAGGAAGTCCGCTATCTTCCTCTTGGGGCTTCTCTTTCCTCCTGAATTGTCCAAGAACCCCCTGGGATATAGGTAGTGCAGGAGGAGAGGTGGTCATTGCAGCTACCACACCCAAAAGGGAAGAGCCCCGTAGTCTGCTGCTGCTTCTCAGGGTGCTACTGAAAACTGGTCCTTACCTCGTGACCAGTGATGCTGACCCAGGGCTCTACCTGCTTCCCATGTCAGCCACTCTGGTGGAGGAGCCAACACTGCTCAACTCAGCCAAGGCACCCCACTTGGATTCTCCGGGCAGAGCTCTTGATGTTGTGCTCTTTTAGCCCCATGCACAGCCATTTTCTTGATGCCAAGTGGCCAGGAAGCTCTGGGTCAGGATCTGCTCAGACATTCACCACTTTACGAACTCCCGGAATCCACTCCTAGGAATCAGATGGTGGCCCCTTTTCCAAACTCCAAGTGCAAACACTCTCATTCCTTCCTCCCTTTCCCAAGACAGTGAGGTTAGTCGCCCATCCTTCTAAGGAAGGCTCTCCTCAGGGACTCGGGGTACGTTAGCTCCCAAGGAAGGTTCTCCGAGTGATTCAAGGTACCCTCACCTACCCTTCTTGCACCGGGTGGGAGTGGGAGTAGAGGCTCAGTAATGATTCAAGGTGCTTATCGACACACTGTCACTATAGAAAAACAGATTTAATCTGTGATGGGTGTCCCGCTTCTGTAATGGTATCTATCAGATAGCATTATTGTGAAGATAAAATGAGATCGTGTTATGAAAGTTTAAAGAGCTGTAGAAATACTACTATCACTGTTATCCTGTCATTTCTTGTTTACACCCCCTCAGAGGCACTCCTTTGGCTTAGGACAAGTGATCTCACCCCCCTCTTCTTATTTTGTATCACTCCCCCTCTCCACTGTGCTTTAGCCCCTGCGTCTTTCTGAGACTTGTCAAGGTTTTCTCCCTCACTGGACTTCTACAAATACCTTACTTTTGTATAAAATGGCTCTCCCCTCTCTCTGCCAAGCTAAAGCCTACAGCAGTGTCTCCTGTATAACAGGCCTTCCCTGAAACTGCAATACCGGTTAAATTCCCCGTTGTGTATGGGGCTCAGAGGGCCTCTGCTTTTCTGTCTCAGCACGTACCACGATGGAGAAGAGATACGTACGTTGGTGATCACTTACTTAGTATATTTCTTCTCTGGATGCCAGCACCAAGACCAGTGAGCATGTCTGCTCTGGTCACTCCAAAAAGTTGAATTATTATGTTACTTGGTTCTCAGAGCACATCCTACTTCACTCTGTTATTCTTACAGGTGAGAATATCTTTAAATAAATCATAGGCAGAGTTGAAAGATAAGAAGCTGAGGTTGGCCTTCCATCTTCCTGAATGGAAATTTTGCATAGTTTTATAACTAAATATCAGCTTCTTTTTGAGGTTATCATTGTTGTTATGTTCAAACAATAGAATCATAGAAGACTCTAATGTCTCTTTCGGCCAAAGGACAATAAGTTCTGTACATGTTGATCATTGAGAAAGAAGGCTTTGTGTTGTAGAAGGAATTAAAATTTGTGGTTTTTCTTAAACTTACTGTCATTAAACCTTGTATCGTCATCACTATTTAAACATAATGGTGACCCCTAGTGGATATTCTGTATAACAAACCAAAAGAGGAGGAACCCCCAAACTGGCGCTGTCGCGGTGTCATAATCAGTGAACGATCTTTTTCTTTGGATCTCAAGTATGTTTCACACTAGAATTTGGAAGTTTTGAAGAAGATTTGATACATGAGAGTCGCAGCTCTTGTTCCAGCACTTATCTGTATTTCGTGTCTTTTAAAATTCCTTTCATTTTACACATCATTCTTTCTGTAAACAAAATAATGAAATTTTAAAGAACTCCAGAGTGCCTCGTCATTACCTCATTCTAGCTACTTAGGGGACTTTATGTCCCATATGATCCTTATAATTGTGTATGAATAGTTTTTATGTACATAATTGGAATCATATTATATACATAATATTTTATGTTCTTTTATCATGACATTTCATTTAGACCATTTCACGTCTTCATAGTCAGCATATTTTTCATGGTATATAATATCTCATGATGTTGACACATGTAGTTAATTCTGTCTTTGCTTTTAGCTTCTTACCATGGTAGTGAAACCGTGCATGTCTTACTCAGAATATAGAAATCTCTGCTTTTGGGTCCCAGCTAATTCCTGAGATCTGGTTGGAGTGTGAAAGCCTGGCTAAAGAATGACTCATCATTAAGCAGCATCTTGCCTGCCCGGCTGATGTGGACATGCTGTTATATCAGGCCCTGCTGTGCTACTGTGTGCCCACACCTCCCTGCTCTCTCTGAGGAGCCCTGACATCCATGGTTTCTTGCCCCTTTCCATGATAAATTGTTGCCTTGGCCAGTAAGCTAAGGTGAAAGTAAGCCTCCAAAATTCTTTTACTCCAGCCAGGACATAGTTTCCTTCTTCTCACCCCCAAACATGCATTGATTTGCCAGTTGTTTTTGGTGAAAGAAAAAGGAGACAATTGATTTTAGAAGATTGATGTAGAAAATCCGCTTTATAGAGTCGTTATTTATCTAGGAAGCTGAAAACTGAATATTATTTTAACTTATTTTGGTAAGAATCTGCTCTATTTGAAGATGTGACCTTCAAATTAAGAAAATCCAATATTTTTATTTTCTTTTTACACTTAACTATTTCCTTGATGTTTTATAATGAACATATATTATTTTTATATTCTGAAGAGAACTTTTCTGAATTGTAGAAATCCAGTAAAACCTATGGAAAAATATATAAAACATCCAAAATCTCATCACCTAGAGAGATAGGTACTATTAACACTTTACTGTATTTGCTTCCAATTTTTTCAGTGCACTTATAAAATATATTTGTAAATCTTATGTCTTAAAAAAAAACCCCAATACATGGAAATAAAAATCTGTAAAATTCATATAAATGGAGAGTGATTCTTCACATTCAAAGAGATTATCTAGGGTTTCATTATTAAGCTCCCTTGTTATTCTTAAAGTGATTCAGTTCCTAAGAATCCATTTTACTCTTCTTTTTCCTTTTATGTCTCTTTTAGATAGTCTCTCTTGAACTTGAAGCAGGTGTATGACACATTTGAACCAAGGTGGTTCTGTCCGAAATCCGTGTTTTTGTGGTGTTGTGCTTTGGGCAATAGAGGAATGCTCACTGAACAAACTTGCCAGCCGCTTGTTGAAACTACGCCTCGACCTCTGGCAGCTGCAACGAAATGCCTGTCATGATTTTGGATCCAAAAGGGACCTGGTCCGCTGGGATGACTAAATTCCTGAGGGAACTGAGATGCACATTGCAGAGCATCCTACTGGTGGTGCCTGGTGAATAGCGTGTTGTGAGGCCTTTTTTTGTTTTTTCAGTACCAGTTCAGTAGATCTCTTGGCTAAATGTCATCTGACTCTCAGTTCTCATCAGATGTTTGTATTTGTGTTACATTTCCTTGTGGTTTGAGCTGTGATAACCTCTAGATAGTCCCGAGTGCAAATGTTCATTCTTTCTAATTCTTCTTCAAACAAATATATTAACTCTCAGTTCCCCAATTTTTATTCTTTAGCCCACATTGGCTTCTTTCTCCTAATTAATTACTTAGAAAAATACAAGGTAAAAGCATAGGTGAGAGAGGAATGGTAAAAAATACGTACATTTGTGTGCATCCTTAGTGAAATGAGAATCTGTGTTCATTTTTTCACCCTTTGGATTATTAACTATCTAATATGGAAGCCCTGTGTTTCTTAGCAGAATGATTTGGTCTGTTTTTGCAAATCTACTTATTTAATTAAGAAAATTATCAGTGATAGGTAATTCAGTTATATTAATATTTTCACTATGACCCCACTCTCCGTTGATACAAAGCTAGTGTTTTAAACTTGGTGGTCTGTTTAAGTCAAACCGTTGCCTCTGTGTGTATTTACAAGCAAAGTAGCTGATGTGTGCTAACCTGATTTCCTTCCTGTATATATCATCTGACTATACAAATAAAAATAGCCCCTTTCTATTTTTTGTTCTCTATTTAAAGTTAATTGGAGGGGCCGACTCCGTGGCCAGGTGGTTAAGTTCGCGCACTCTGCTTCAGCGGCCCAGGGTTTCGCCGGTTCGGATCCTGGGTGCCAACATGGCACCGCTCATCAGGCCATGTTGAGGCCGTGTCCCACATGCCACAACTAGAAGGACCCACAACTAAAAATATACAACTATGTACTGGGAGGCTTTGGGGAGAAAAAGGAAAAATAAAATCTTTAAAAAAATAAAGTTAATTGGACTATGTTTTAAATCATTTCTCTATTGAGTGGCTGAAAAATTTATTTGGAGGGGCTTTTTGTAGAATCTTTCAAATGATGGCAGGTGATTATTTAAAAAACAGTTTTATCTAACTGCTGACTGTAAATCTTGAAGCATTTAGACGCTTCTAAACTAAATTATTCTGATTGCTTTCTCTTTAGAGTCTTGGGAGAATTTTGTGGTTAGGAACTGGCAGAGTTATACAGACTTAGGTTTGAATCCTGGCTCTGCCGTTTCCTGGCTGTGTGACTTTGGATAAGCTAGTCCATGTCTCTATTCTCTTTTCTGTAAAAAGTTGATAGTGATAGTGCTGACTTTGTAGGGTTGTTGTGAGGAATAAATAAGATAAGATGTGCAAAACTTCTCTATGCACAGTGCCTGGCACAAAGCAAACACTTAAATGTTAGCTTTTATTATTATAGGCCAGGGTTGGTAACCTTTTCTGTGAAAGGCCAGATAGTAAATATTTTAGTCTCTGAGGACCATACAGTCTTTGTCACAACCATTCAGCTTTGCAGTGTGAAAACATCCATAGGCAATAATATGAACAGATGAGCATGGTATGTTCTGGTAAAACTGTTTATAAAAACAGCCATGGGCTACTGTTTGTTGACTCCTGTTCTAGAGTAATAAAGCTAACAAATGAAACAAGGTATGAGAATATTAAGAATTCAGTACAGCTCTTCTGTGAAATGGATTATCAAGAGAATTTAGGTTGATTGAAAACTTCAGTTTATAACACCAGACATTACATTTCAAAATCTCAGTGTTGAAACATACTGTGCTCAGTTAATATATTTTGTAATAAAAATCTCAGCTACCAGAAACCATCAAAAATAAACATTTCTAGATCCATAAAAGCACTTTAGTGGAAAATATCCTAAAATATACTCTTCCTTCCCTTCTTAGAAACAGTATATAAAAAATAATCCAGGGGCCGGCCAGTGGTCAAGTGGTTAAGTTCACGTGCTCCGCTTCGGCGGCCCAGGGTTTTGCCAGTTCGGATCCTGGGCACGGACATGGCACCACTCATCAGGCCATGCTGAGGTGGCGTCCCACGTAGCACAACCAGAAGGACCTACAACTAGAATATACAACTGTGTACTGAGGGGCTTTGGGGAGAGGAAGAAGAAGGGAAAAAAAAAAAAGATTGACAACAGATCTTAGCTCAGGTGCCAATCTTTAAAAGAAAATAGTCTGTTTTAAAAATATAAAAGGTTTATTTTAAATTATGTCTTATGATTTTGAGGGTGAGGAATTTGGGCAGGGCTCAGTTGGGTGATTCTTATGCTCCACATGGGAGCAACTGGGTTCACTAGGTGCTTTTCACCTGGTGGCTGGGCTGGTCTGGAAGGTCCGAGATGGCCTCCCTCACACGCCTGGTGCCTCGGCAGGGGCACATGGAAGACTGGGCCCAGCTGGAACTGTCCACTAGAGCTCTTACACATGGCCTTTCCAGCATGCCAACCCCCTTTTAAAGATGATACGATATTGTCGTTATGAGTCTCATTTCCTGTAGTATCATGACGCCCTCAGCCTTTCCTGAGGTACATGAGACTGTTGCTTTCACTCCCTAGACCTCTGTGCTTTCAGTCTACATTTTTTTTCTTTTCTTTTCTTTTTTTTTTTTTGAGGAAGATTAGCCCTGAGCTAACTGCTGCCAGTCCTCCTCTTTTTGCTGAGGAGGACTGGCCCTGAGCTAACATCTGTGCCCATCTTCCTCTACTTTATATGTGGGACGCCTACCACAGCATGGCTTTCCAAGCAGTGCCAAGTCCGCACCCGGGATCCGAACCGGTGAACTCTGGGCCGCCGAAGCGGAATATGTGAATTTAACCACTGCACCACCGGGCTGGCCCCTCAGTCTGCATTTTTATTTTTTGCTTTATTGGCCGATTCTCAGCTGTGGTCTGGAGCAGTGCATTTGCTGGATGGGTGACATCTTACTGTAGTGGGCACATAATTGGTTATGCGTAAGCTGCCTTGAGGGCACAACTAAATGCTGTTTAAGACACTTAAAATATACCTTAAAAAAGAAGGAAATCCTGGGGAGTGGGTGAAATGGGTGAAGGGGGTCAAAAGTTACAAACTTCCAGTTATAAATAAGTCGTGAGGATGTAACGTACAACATGTGACTATAGTTAGTAATACACCATTATGTATTTGGAAGTTGCTGAGAGAGTGGATCTTAAAAGTTCTCATTGTGAGAAACAAATTTTGTAACTATGTATGGTGGTGGATGTTAACTAGACTTATTGTGGTGATCATTTTGCAGTATATACAAATATTGACTTGTTAGGTAGTACATCTGAAACTAATGTAATGCAGTATATTATATCTCGACTTAAAAAAAAAAGGAAATCCTGCAATATGTGACAACATGGGTGAACCTGGAGGACATGATGCTGAGTGAAACAAGCCCGTCACAGAAGAACAGATACTGTGTGATTCCACTTATGTGAGGAATCTAAAGTAGTCAAACTCATAGAAGCAGGGAGTATATAAAGGGTATATCTCATGTTAAATGTTCTTACTACAATTAAAAAAAATTGCGACTTAGGAGCTAACACCATTTGAAAAAGAGAAAGGCTGTAAAAGATCAGAACTTAAAGTGTTTTTCTTCTGTTTACCTACTTATTTCCCCCTTTCCATGTTCTTGATAAACAGTAAATGTTGGGAGAGCAGAGTATGGGGGCGGGCTAGGGACTGGAAAGTCAGTGTTAGTAGACTTGATTTAAGGTTGGGTTTGCATAACAAGCATCGTAGTTTCGTTTAAATCATGTTTATTTGGAGTAACTTACGTTGGGAAGGCTAAAGCTCCCCAAGTTATTCTTTGTACCCCTGTGCAGGATTGTGGGGTCGTATGCACCCCACCCCGCCCCACCCCACCAGTTCTTGGAGTCTCTGGAATGGCCTTTTCACTTTACAAATATCTTCTTGCTGCTTCCCACCTATTGCCTGTTGACAGTTACGGCTCTAAGATGATATTTTTTAGCCTGGATGTCTTTGCATCATTTTTATGTATGTGCATTAAAGCTCTTTAACCCTTTACTGTTGATGGGGTAATGGTACCTACCTCGAAGTGTTGCAAGAATGCTATAAAGTGCTCAGAAACCATTAGTTATTATTGTTATTGGATAACCATCTTCCAAACTTCCTTTTTTAGAAGCTGATCCAGCAGTGCAGAAGGAACATAGAAACCAGACACCTGCTCCATCTGCAGCTCAAACTTCCGCTCCTTCTAAGTACCACCGAACTCGATCTGGGGGAGCCAGGGATGAGCGATATCGATCAGGTGAGAAGGAACTGGAAGTTACCCGTGGAGCAGTTTTCACTGACTGTAGCATGAACTGTAAATCCTGAGAGTTCCCAATGTTTGTTTTGTTTTTTCCCTTGAAGTGCCAAGAGGTCTCTATTAATTCATTTATCAGTCACTTATTGAATACCTGTAACGTGCCAGGTATAGTAGATTCTACTCAGTATTTGCTGGGGATACAGCAACTAATAAGACGTTTCTACCCTCAAGGGCAGACGGGGAGCCAAATGAGTACAAAGGTGATATGAATAGATAAATAAGAAAGTGGAGGGCTGGGGTGGCATAGGGTGGTCCTGGGAGAGCCCAGTGGACCCTGTGGGAAGAGGCAAATCCTTCTGCATTTGCCAGAGCTGTTCATTAGGCTCTTAACTGATGGAGCTAGAACAAAAACAATGAAATTTCAAATTAGTAAACTCTTGAACTTCATTTCTTCTGACCCAAAAGGTACCCATGGCAAGGGAAAAGGCAACGTGCTGTGTCTGGTAGTAGGAGCCTGCTACAGCCATACCATGGCCAGGACTGATGAGCAGACACACAAATCATAGACCCTCAGGAGGACGCATGGCGTAGCGGGCCTGCCCCCAGCCATCTACGGCCCAGTGTACTAACATAGTCTCTGCAGCATTTATTGTTTTAAGAAGTAGCAGAAATAAACCAGAAGACTAACTGGAATGATATTTTACTTTCTCCAGATCTTTGACTCCCTTACACCAGCCAAGGTTTCCTTAACCTTTTCTTGAATTGAAAAGCAGGGTGTAGATCACATCCTCTCAGAAACTGCTTTAGAGAAAGCGACATGGTTGCAGAGCTGCGTCAGCCATTTGTGGGCTGATTATATTAGATGTATGTTTTCACACACTGGAAGGAAGGAATGAGAGGTGTTCGATCAAAAAAATAGAGGTTGCGTGCCACACCAAAATTTTCCCTGCAACCTAACTTGGCCTTGAGCGAGCTGGGGAGGCTTTCTCAGAGAATAAGACATCCAATCTGTGTGTCATGGCAGACAGACAGAGTTAGAGAAATAGCATCAGTAAAGTAGTTCAGTATGGCCAGAATGTAGAATGCAAGGGCCCAGGAAGAGGTGGGAGGTGAGGCTAGACAGAAGACCAGGGACCTAATCTTGAGGAATCTTGAATACCGTTGAAGGTTTTCAGCAGAGCAGCAACAGATTTGTGTTTGTCTAGGAGCTCATGCCAGTGGCAGGCTGCATGCTTTGCCACTTCTGTGCCCCAGTGCCTGGCACAGGGCCGGGCATATATAAGAGCTAAATAGATATTGTGGAGAAAGGAAGGAATAAAAGCAGTGGTTAGTTAAGGAATGAATTAGAGGGAGGTAAGGCTGGATGTAGACGAGCATATCAGGAGCTCCTGTTTTGTCACCAGGACCCAAGGCTGATTTCCCAGACACCCAGTGTTGCCTTTTGAGCCTGGGGCCCAGGTTCAGCAGTAGCATGTTCTAACCAGTCCAGGAGGCTTTTAACCTTTACAACTCTCATCCCTGGCCTTCTGGGAGTTTTGGGTGGTTTTTTCCCTTTGTTTTCTTGTTTATTTGTTTTTACAGCATATAATAGAAGGAATAGTCAGGAACCAAAAAGATGATTTTCTGCGTCCTGTGTCCAAGCTGATCACGGATAGAAGTGAGCTCATTCAGTAGTGTGAAATTTTGACCTTCACCTGTTTAACTTTGACTTCACCTACTTCACCTACTAAAACCCAACTGTGATCTCCAGCCCCTCTACTTTTACACTAATTCTTTCAGATTTACCCCAAATATCAGAAAGTATAGTCTGCGGATCAGATACTGGAAGCAGACTGCAGAGTCTCTTGGTTAGGTGCACGAAGAGAGTTTAATGGTCGGATTTGGGAGATTTGTCTCCCTGGGCCTTTTTTTTTTAGGGTAGTAATGAGAAGTAGGCCAGAGAGGAGGGAAAGTAGGGGAGAAGAGGTGATTTAAAAACCCTGGAGATCCTGGAAGCTGTGAGAGTACTGCAATGTTGTCATGATGGGGAACATGAAAGAGGAGGCATGCAAGCATGGATTTTGGGCAAGAGTCACATTTTTCAATGTATTAGGAGTTGCTCAATTAAATAGCAAGGAAAAGCTCAGAACGTTCTGAGAATCCTGGCTTCCATGAATAAGAAGAAACCAAGAGTAGCAGCAGAAGTGGAGCAAAGAAGTTGCAAACATTGGTGGGAGTTGGACTTTGCCTCTTTGCCCCTCCATTCATAGGAAGGGTTACATTTATAAGTCATGTGCTAAAATCACTTAAGAATGGAGGGTATGTTTAGTAAAATTCTAGGCATTCAGAATACAGTGATGGGTACAGAGAAAGGATTTAATATTTACGTCAGTGAATTTAACTGGAAAATCCTCTCTTTTTTGGTGGAGGCTTATTAACACCTACAACATTTCAACCAGTCATATCAAATCTAAATAGACTTCGTGTTTCATGTTTCAGACATGGTGTAAAGATCTTATATTTATTCAGAGTTTAGATCATCTGACTTGATTCTGTTCTTTGTGCTTAGCCAAGAGGGTCTGACATTTCAAATACACTTACTTAGTACTTCTTTTTTTCTGCACATCAAGGCAGGATGCACCTTCCTATACATGTGTGTTATGATCACAAATGTGGAAAATACACAATTAGTGCCTGAGATGAAAAGTGATCTGATTGTGAGTCATTCTGACAGCTCCTTTAGTGTTAGTCTTCTGAGCAATTAGCCACCTCAAACAAAACAACAAAAACAGAAAAGGATGTTAAAGGAGTATTTCTGTCACTTTAGTCAGCTCAAACGTTAGTGCTGGAAAATGATACCCACCCAGCTTTCATGTGGTTCTGGCAGAGATGTCCGAAGTCAGCTGTGTCTAGGGACTGAACTTCAGAAGTGATTTCTTTTTTTTTTTTTTTTTTTTAATTAAGATTATGATAGTTTATAACCTTGTGAAATTTCAGTTGTACATTGTTAGTCATGTTGTGGGTACACCACTTCCCTCTTTGTGTCCTCCCCCCACCCCCTCCCTTCCCCTGGTAACCAACCATCAGTTCTCCTTGTCTAGATGTTAACTTCCACCTATGACTGGAGTCATGTAGAGTTCGTCTTTCTCTGTCTGTCTGATTTCGCTTAACATAATACCCTCAAGGTCCATCCATGTTGTTGCGAATGGGACGATTTTGTCCTTTTTTATGGCTGAGGAGTAGTCCATTGTGTATATATACCATATCTTCTTTATCCAATCATCAGTTGATGTGCACTTAGATTGGTTCCACGTCTTGGCTATTGTAAATAATGCTGCGATGAACATAGGGGTGCAACGGACTCTTGAGATATCTGATATCAGGTTCTTAGGATAGATACCCAGTAATGGGATGGCTGGGTCATAGGGTATTTCTATTTTTAACTTTTTGAGAAATCTCCATACTGTTTTCCATAGTGGCTGTACCAGTTTGCATTCCCACCAACAGTGTATGAGGGTTCCTCTTTCTCCACAACCTCTCCAACATTTGTCGTTCTTGGTTTTGGATGTTTTTGCCAATCTAACGGGGGTAAGGTGATATCTTAGTGTAGTTTTGATTTGTATTTCCCTGATGATTAGCGATGATGAACATCTTTTCATGTGTCTATTGGCCATATTCATATCTTCTTTTGAGAAATGTCTGTTCATGTCCTCTGCCCATTTTTTGATCGGGTTGTTTGTTTTTTTGTTGTTAAGCAGTGTGAGTTCTTTGTATATTATGGAGATTAACCCTTTGTCGGATAAGTGGCTTGTAAATATTTTTTCCCAATTAGTGAGCTGTTTTTTTGTTTCAATTCTGTTTTCCCTTGCCTTGAAGAAGCTCTTTAGTCTGATGAAGTCCCATTTGTTTATTCTTTCTATTGTTTCCCTCAACTGAGGAGTTATGGTGTCCAAAAAGATTCTTTTGAAACTGATGTCAAAGAGTGAACTGCCTCTATTCTCTTCTAGAAGACTTATTGTTTCAGGCCTATTCTTTAGGTCTTTGATCCATTTTGAGTTTATTTTTGTGAATGGTGGAAAAGAGTGGTCAATTTTCAATCTTTTACGTGTGGCTGTCCAATTTTCCCAGCACCATTTGTTAAAGAGACTTTCTTTTCTCCATTGTAGGCCCTCAGCTGCTTTGTTGAAGATTAGCTGTCCATAGATGTGTGGTTTTATTTCTGGGCTTTCAATTCTGTTCCGTTGATCTGTGGACCTGTTTTTGTACCAGTACCATGCTGTTTTGATTACTGTAGCTTTGTAGTATGTTTTGAAATCAGGGATTGTGATGCCTCCGGCTTTGTTCTTCTTACTCAAGATTGCTTTAGCAATTTGGGGTCTTTTGTTGC
Organism: Equus quagga; assembly: GCF_021613505.1. Lineage (NCBI taxonomy): Eukaryota > Metazoa > Chordata > Mammalia > Perissodactyla > Equidae > Equus > Equus quagga. The sequence continues at coordinate 17,627,531 of NC_060267.1, read as the reverse complement.
CCCATATGAATTTTAGGATTCTTTGTTCAATTTCTGTAAAGAATGTCATTGGGATTCTGATTGGGATAGTGTTGAATCTGTAGATTGCTTTAGGTAGTGTGGACATTTTAACTATGTTTATTCTTCCAATCCATGTGCATGGAATGTCTTTCCATCTCTTTATGTCGTCGTCAATTTCTTTCAAGAAAGTCATGTAGTTTTCATTGTATAAATCTTTCACTTCCTTGGTTAAATTTATCCCAAGGTATTTTATTCTTTTCGTTGCGATTGTGAATAGGATTGAGTTCTTGAGTTCTTTTTCTGTTAGTTCATTGTTAGTGTATAGAAATGCTACTGATTTATGTATGTAGATTTTATACCCTGCAACTTTGCTGTAACTGTTGATTGGTTCTAATAGTTTTCCTATGGATTCTTTGGGGTTTTCTATATATAAGATCATGTCATCTGCAAACAGCAAGAGTTTTACTTCTTCCTTGCCTATTTGGATTCCTTTTATTTCTTTTACCTGCCGAATTGCTCTGGCCAACACCTCCAGTACTCTGTTGAACAGGAGCGGTGAAGGTGGGTACCCTTGTCTTGTTCCTGTTCTGAGAGGGATGGCTTTCAGTTTTTGTCCATTGAGTATGATGTTGGCTGTGGGTTTGTCATATATGGCCTTTATTATGTTGAGGTACTTTCCTTCTATACCCATTTTATTGAGGGTTTTTATCATAAATGGATGTTGGATCTTGTTGAATGCTTTCTCTGCGTCTATTGAGATGATCATGTGGTTTTTGTTTCTCATTTTGTTGATATAGTGTATCACGTTGATTGACTTGCGGATGTTGAACCATCCCTGTGTCCCTGGTATAAATCCCACTTGATCATGGTGTATAATCTTTTTGATGTATTGCTGTATTCAGTTTGCCAGAATTTTGTTGAGGATTTTTGCAACTATGTTCATCAGTGATATTGGCCTGTAGTTTTCCTTCTTTGTGTTGTCCTTGTCAGGTTTGGGGATCAGAGTGATGTTGGCTTCATAGAATGTGTTAGGGAGTGCTCCATCTTCCTCAATTTTCTGGAATTGTTTGAGAAGGATAGGTATTAAGTCTTCTTTGAATGTTTGGTAGAATTCTCCAGAGAAGCCGTCTGGTCCTGGACTCTTATTTTCGGGGAGGTTTTTGATTACTGTTTCTATTTCTTTACTTGTGATTGGTCTATTCAGGTTCTCTATTTCCAGAAGTGATTTCTTTATCAAAGATCAAGATGAATTGTATGCTGGTGAGTGAGTCAAACCCAGTTAAGAGAGCTGCCTGTTTTATCAATAAGAGGCTTTCCTAGTACAGAAACTGTGAACATCTCCTTCTGACACGAGTGTCTGGGCCAGAATTTATAATGTTAGAAAATAGGTGAGTGGTTTGGTTTGTTCTGTGGTCTGATGCTGGGAATCTTTGTGGCAGAGAAGAGCATCCTCTAATTATTAATGACCCAAAAGTTATGGGCCGTCTGAAGCTTGTTTAATGTGAATAACTCCCAAGTTTTAGCAAGTTGGCTATCACATGTTTTATATCTCATGCAAAAATATACTTTCAAAATGTGTGTTTAATTAATAAGTGCAAACATTTGATTGCTGCTGTTCTTCTGTTGGGAATTGCTGTTTCTCAGTATAAGCAGTTAATCATTTGTTTTCTACGACAGCTGAGAACTGCATTTCATCTAATGTAAGAAGGATACTTTTCACGTTTTAACATATCTGAAATCAGGGTATGTTTTCTCTAAGATGGCACCATAGATTCCATTAACTGTGGCAGTTGTGGTTCACCTAAGTAAACCTCAGCACACTAAAATAGTATCATAAATGTAAATGCAGTTTAAAATTACTTCATTTCGGAGCCAAAGTAAGTTGGTACTGAGATTTTAAAAGTGATAGCACAACAGTTTGGCAATATTTTTTAAACTTTAAGTATTGATAAACTTTGACCCAGAAATTTCACTTCTGGAAATTTATTTTATAAAAACACCAACATATGTGTGCAAAGATACATATACAAAGATGTTTGTTGTAGTATTGTTCATAATAATACAATGGTTAAATAAGTTATGCTATGTCCACACCATGGAATTCTATGGCAGCTGATTTAAAATTCTATGAAGGCTTATTAAAAAAACTGAGGTAGATCTGTTAGTGCGGATATGGAGAGATGTATGAAAGATATTTTTAAGCAATAAATGCAAGACAGTATGTAGCATATCCAGTTTTTGTAAGTATTAATAATAACAGTAATTACATTTATTAGTATATACACAGACACAGAAACCTGGAAAAATATATACCAAACTATGGAGGTGGCATTATTTTTGGGAATTGATGGGTCTAGGGAAAATTTTCACTTCATTATATATGTATGGATTTTTTTCCAATATGTATATTATTTTTTTCCAGTTTTTTTGTTGTGGTAAAATGCAAAATGCATATAAAGTTTACATACTAATTTTAAACAAAATGGCAGAGTTTTTGAAGTGATAGCTCTGGATAAATGATTTAAAGCCTTAAATCACATTGTTCCTAATGACTTTCACTCTAAGTATGGATTCTTCTGACTTAATGCTGGGAGCTAAATGCAACAATAAGTCCCTCTGAAACCCTAATTCAGAACTTTCCTGTCTCTGTCCATATCTGATCTCTGATCTGGTAACATTTGCTAAGGTGACTGCCACTGGTACACCAGGGCCATTTTATTTCTATATTAATACACTCTCTTGTACCAAGAAAGGTAAATTGAGTTCAGTTCAGCAAGCATTTATTATAGACCTCCTGTGACCCAAACACAGTTTAGATGCTAGAGGAGCACGGATGAAAACACAGGAATCCTTTTTACAAGGTAGAGAAGCATCATGGAAGAGGGAGTGACAGGAGGGAGCCTGGGCACTGGACACTGTCGGGCAGGCTTCCTAGAGCTCATGAAGTCTGAGCCATTTTGAAATGAAGAGCTGTTTTCTATATAGATATTCCAGGGTAAAAAAATGAAATGCAAATTAAAGTTTCACTGTCCCTCCCCACCAGCACACAGAGTAGTACCAAAATTAATGTGATATCCTAATGTTCCAGAGCTTAATACTTGGTGCCTCTGCCTTAATGAAAAACATTAAAGTGATCAGTACCTTAGAAATTGGTAAAAATGGCATGACCACTTGTTGGCTTGCAGGTAACTCATTGAACTGTACTTCTCTACTTGACGACTCAACCCACCCACACATCTGCCTTTTCATCTGTCCATGTCTACCTGTCTACCTGCCTGCTTACCTCCCCGTCTGTCTACCTACCTACCTACCTACCTACCTAGCTATCTAAAGTAATGTCCTAACAGATGAGGGCGCTTGGTGTCTGTTCTGCCCCTGGTCCTTGAAGCCACACTCTACCACTTAGGAACCATGTCTTAACCGCTTCAGAAAAACAAGCCAAGAATAGGAGCAGCTACTTTAAAACTGTAAAATGACATTTTTCACTTATCTTTTTTGGGAAAGGGGAAAAAAAAGGTCCAGTGTTGTCCATAGCTGTGGGGAAATGGACACTCTCCTACCCTGTTGGTAGAAGTGTTATTTTTCTTATTACTAATGATTGGGCATTTGAGGATGTGTTTATTATCTACTCGTGCTTTGTACAGAAATCAGTAGCCTTCATATATGCAAACAATAGCCAGTTAAAAGATATAATGGTAGAGCAAACCTAATTTACAAAAGCAATAAAGGAGATAAAACATATTTAGGAATAAACTTGAGAAATGTCTAAAACCTTTATTAAGAAAACCTTAAAACACCCCTGAAAGACACAAAAGTAGACGTGGTGAATGGAAAAGCATCTTGTTCTTAGATAGGATGATTCAACATCACAGAGATGTTAGGACTCCTGAAATTACAACTATAATCTATTTCCAGTAAAAATGCTATCAAATTTATTTATGGAACTAGAAAATATACTTTTGAAGTTTATTTGAAAAAATAAACATGTAAGAATAGCTAGGGAAATACTGAGAAGGAAGACCTATGAGGAGTGACTACACCTGCTAGATATTAAAACATACTTTCAAGGCTCTTTGATTAAAGCAGCGTGGTATGGCAACACAAATTGGCAGGCAGACCATGGAGTAGAGTAACAAGTCAGAAATGACCAAAGTACATCTGGGATTCAGTGTATGATAGAGAAAGCATTGCAAACCACTGGGGCGAAAATGTACTTCTTAATAAATGGTGCTAGGAGAGCTGGAACAAGCTAAATTAAATCCATACTTCACAGCATATACAAACAAAAACTTCAAATGGATCAGAGACCTACATTTAAAAAAGAAACCATATAAATACCGAAAGAAAACATCAGTGAAGAAAGGCTACATAAAAAAATTTTTTTTACTGTGGTAAAAAACACATAACATAAATTTACCCTCTTAACAGTTTTTGTGCATATTACAATATTAAGTATATGCACATTGTTTCACAACAGCTCTCTAGAAATCTTTCATTTTGCATGTCTGAAACTTTATACTATTGAACAACTCCCTGTTTTCCCCTCTCCCCAGCCCCTGCCAGCCACCATTCTACTTTCTACATCTTTGAATTTGAGTACTTTGGGTACCTCATATAAGTAGAATCATGCAGTGTTTGTTTTTTGTGACTGGCTTACTTCACTTAGCATAATCTCCTCAAGGTTCATCCATGTTGTAGCATATGACAGAATTTTCTTCTTTTTTTTTTAAGGCTGAATAATATTCCATTGTGTGTTATACTATATTTTCTTTATCCATTCATCCATTCATGGACATTTAGGTTGCTTCCACATCTTGGCTATCGTGAATAATGCTACGATGAATATGAGTGTACAAATATCTCTTCAAGACCCTACTTTCAGTTCTTTTGAATACATACCCAGAAGTGGGATTGCTAGGTCATATGGTAGTTTTATCTTTAATTTTTTGAGGAACCTCCATACTGTTTTTCATAGCAGCTGTACCATTTTACAATCCCACCGACAGTGAATGAGGGTTCCAATTTCGCCATGTCCTTACCAACACTTTTTTTCTCTTTTTCATAATGGCCATCCTAATGGCGTGAGGTGCTCTCTCATTGTGATTTTGATTTGCATTTGCCTGATGATTAGTGATGTTGAGCATCTTCTCATATGATCATTGTCCATTTGTTTATCTTCTTTGGAGGAATGTCTGTTTAAGTCCTTTGCCCGTTTTAAAATTGTGTTACTTGGAGGTTTTGTTGTTATTAAGTTGTAGGAATTCTTTATATATTCTAAATATTAACTCCTTATGCAATATATGGTTTGCAAATATTTTCTCCCTTTCCATGGGTTGCCTTTTCACTACATTGATGGTTTCCTTTGCTGTGTAGAAGTTTTAAAGTTTAATGTAGTCCCATTTGTCTGTTTTTTGCTTTTGTTACCTGTGCTTTTAATGTCATTTCCAAGAAATTATTGCTCATTTCAATGTCATTAAGCTTCCCCCCCTTTGTTTTCATCTGAGTTTTATATTTTCGGGTCTTTCATCCATTTTGAGTTAATTTTTATATATGGTCTAAGATAGGAGTCCAACTTCATTCTTTTACATGTGGATATTCTAGTTTCCCCAGCACCATTTGTTGAAGAGACTGTCATGTCCCCATTGTGTAGTCCTGACACTCTTGTCGAAGATCATTTGACTTCTATACCCAAGGGTTAATTTCTGGACTGTTTTGTTCCATTGGTCTATATGTCTGTCTTAAGGCCAATATCATACTGTTTTGATTACTATAGCTTTGTAATATGTTTTGAAATCAGGAAGTGTGAGGCCTCCAGATTTGTTCTTTTTTTTTCCTCAAGATTATTTTGACTATTTGGGGTCCTTTGAGATTCCATATGCATTTTAGGTTTTTTGTTTGTTTGTTTTGAGTAAGATTAGCCCTAAGCTAATATCTGCTGCCAATTCTCCTCTTTTTGCTGAGGAAGATGGGCCCTGAGCTAACATCCACGCCCATCTTGCTCCACTTTATATGTGGACGCCTGCCATAGCATGGCTTGACAAGCGGTGTGTAGGTCCACACCCAGGATCTGAACTGGTGAACCCTGGGCTGCCGAAGCAAAACATGCAAACTTAACTGCTGTGCCACTGGGCTGGCCCCAGGATTTTTTTTTTTTTATTTCTTGAAAAAATGCCATTGGGATTTTGATAGGGATTGCATTAAATCTGTAGATTGCTTTGGGCAGTATGAACACTTTAGCAATATTAAGTCTTCCAGTCCATGAACATGGGATGTCTTTCCATTTATTTGTGTCTTCTTTAATCTCTTTGAACAATGTTTCATAGTATACAAGTCTTTTGCCTCCTTGGTTATGTTTATTACTATTTTATTCTTTTTGATGCTGTTATAAATGGGATTGTTTTCTTAATTTCTTTTTCAGATGGCTCATAGTTAGTGTTGAGGAACACAGCTGATTTTTGTATGTTGATTTTCTATCTTGCAACTTCGCTGAATTTGTTTATTCTAACAGTTTTTGTGTGTGTGTGTGACATCTTTCGGGTTTCCTACATAAGATCATGTCACCTGCAAACAGAGGCAGTTTTACTTCTTCCGTTCCAATTTGGGTGCCTTTTGTTTCTTTTTCTTGCTTAATTGCTCTGGCTAGGACTTCCAGTGCCACGTAGAATAGACGTGGTGAGAGCGGGCATCCATGTTCATTCCTGATCTTTGGAGGAAAAACTTTCAGTTTTTCGCTTAGTTTGGTGTCAGCTGTGGGCTTTTCATATATGATCTTTATTATGTTGTGATAATTTCCTTCTATTCCTAGTTTGTTCAGTGTTTTTATCATGAAAGGGTGTTGAGTTTTGTCAAATGCTTTTTCTGCGTCTGTTGAGATAGTCATGTGGTTTTTGTCCTCCGTTCTGTTAGAGTCTTACATTAAATGATTTTCGTATGTTGAACCATCCTTGAAGCCCAGGACTAAATCCCACTTGGTCAGGGTATATGGTCCTTTTACTGTGCTGCTAGTTTTTTGTTCAGGATTTTGATGTCAATAGTCATCAGGGATATTGGTCTCTGGTTTTCTTTTCTTACAGTATCTTGGTGTGGCTTTGGTATCAGAATAATGCTGGCCTCATAAAATGAGTTTGGAAGTGTTCTCTCTTCAAGTTTTTGGAAGAGTTTGAGGATTGGTGTTAATTCTTCTTTAAATGTTTTGTAGAATTCTCCAGTGAAACCTGGGGTTTTCTTTGTTGGGAGGTGTTTTTTTTTTTTTTTTTTGTTACTGGAGGGCTTGTAAAAATTTTATTTTATTGCAGTAACATTGGATTATATGGCTTTCAGATGTATATCGCGATATAGTTCAAATTCTGTGATTACATCATGTTCACCACCTAAAAACTAATTATAGTCCATCACTTCTCATGTGAGCCTAATCACGCCTTTTGCCCTCCCTCCTCCTCTCTTCCCCTGTGGTAACCACCAATCCAATCTCTGTTGCTATGTGTTTGTCATTGTTTTTATCTTCTACTTATGAGTGAGATCATACGGTATTTGACTTTCTCCCTCTGACTTATTTCACTCAGCATAACACCCTCAAGGTCCAGCCATGTTGTCACAAATGGCCGGATTTCGTCATTTCTTATGGCTGAGTAGTAGTCCATCGTGTATATATACCACATCTTCTTTATCCATTCGTCCCTTGATGGGCACCTAGGTCGCTTCCAAGTCTTGGCTATTGTGTATAATGCCGCAATGAACATAGGGGTGCAGGTATCTTTATGCATGTGTGTTTTCAAGTTCTTTGGATAAATGCCCAGCAGTGTGATAGCTGGATCATATGGTAGATCTATTCTTAATTTTCTGAGGATACTCCATGCTGCTTTCCATAGTGGCTGCACCAGTTTTCACTCCACGAGTAGTGTACAAGGGTTCCTTTCTCTCCATGTCCTCTCCAACACTTCTGGCTTCCTGTCTTGTCCATTCTGACTAGAGTGGGATGATACCTCATTTTAGTTTTGATTTGCATTTCCGTGATACCTAAGGATGTTGAGCATCTTTTCATATGCCTGTTGGCCATCTGTATATCTTCTTTGGAGAAATCTCTCTTCAGATCTTTTGCCCATTTTTTTAATTGGGTTATTGGGTTTTTTCTTGTTGAGATGTATGAGTTCTTTGTATATTTTGGATATTAACCCCTTAACTGATATATGGTTTGCAAACATCTTCTTTCAATTGTTAGGTTGTCTTTTCATTTTGTTGATGGTTTCCTTTGCTGTGCAGAAGATTTTTAGTTTGATGTAGTCCCATTTGCTCATTTTTTCTTTTGTTTTCCTTGCCCAGTCAGACATGGGACTTGAAAATATGCTGCTAAGACCGATGTCAAAGAGCATACTGCCTATATTTTCTTCTAGAATTTTCATGGTTTCAGGTCTTATATTCAAGTCTTTAATCCATTTTGAGTCGATTTTTGTGCGTGGTGTAAGAGAAAGGTCTACTTTCATTCTTTTGCTTGTGGCTGTCCAGTTTTCCCAACACCATTTATTGAAGAGACTCTCCTTTCTCCAGTGTAGGCCCTCAGCATCTTTGTCGAAGATTAGCTGTCCATAGATATGTGGTATTATTTCTGGGCTTTTAATTCTGTTCCATTGGTCTGGTACCTGTTTTTGTACCAGTACCATGCTGTTTTGATTACTGTAGCTTTGTAATATGTTTTGAAGTCAGGGATTGTGATGCCTCCACCTTTCTTTTTTCTCAGGATTGCTTTAGCAATTCGGGGTCTTTTGTTGCCCCATACGAATTTTAGGATTCTTTGTTCTATTTCTGTAAAGAATGTTATTGGGATTCTGATTGGGATGGCATTGAATCTGTAGATTGCTTTAGGTAGTATGGACATTTTAACTATGTTAATTCTTCCAATCCAAGAGCACGGAAAGTTGGGAGGTTTTTGATTACTGATTCAACCTCCTTTAGTTATAGGTCTGTTCAGATTTTACTATTTCTTCTTGATTCAATCTTGGTAGGTTGTATGTTTCTAGGAATTTATCTGTTTCTTTTCGGTTATCCAATTTGTGGTATATAATTATTCATAGTAGTGTCTTGTAATCTTCTTTCTGTTGCGTCAGTTGTAATATTTCCTCTTTCATTTCGGATTTTAGTTATTTGAGTCCTCTCTTTTGTTCTTAATCTAGCTAAAGGTTTGTCAATTTTGTTGGTCTTTTCAAAAAACCAACTCTTATTTTCATTGATTTTTTTCCTCTTCTCTGTTTTGTTTATTTCTGCTCTAATCCTTATTTCCTCCTGTTGCTAACTTTGATTTTAGTTTGTTCTTCTTTTTTGAGTTCCTTTAGGTATAAAGTTAGGTTATTGATTTGGGATCTTCCATAACAATTTTTTTAAAAACTTTTGCATGGCAGTAAACCACCACAAACAATGTCAAAAGAAAAATGACAGCCTGAAAGAAAATATTTCTAACATATCTCAGACATAAAGGGCCAATATTAATATCCCTTACATATGAAGAACTCTTAAAAATTAAAGAGAAAATAAACTCAGAAACCTAGTGGAAAAATGGTCAAGTGACATGAACATTCACTTCACTTACAAACAAACAAACAAACATAAAATGGCCCTTGAATCCTCTGTAATGATGTTTAATTTCACTAATGATAAAAGAAGTGCAAATTAAGATTACTGAGGTACCATTTCTCAGCTTCCAAACTGGCAACAATTTCAAAAAGCTGGATGGCACACTCTGAAGGCGAGGCCATGGGGAAACAGGCACACCTGTGCATTGCTGTTAGTAATACAGAATGAGACAAGTCGTTTGGAGGGTTATTTGGCAGGATGTAACAGAATTAAAAACATGTTCACTTTTTGATTTAGGAATCTCACTTGTAGGAATTTATGCTGGAGATATACTCTCATCAGTATAAAAATATATTTGCACAAGGCTGTTTGTTGCATTCATTTGTAATTGTAAAATATTGGAAACATTTAAATGTTTCACACATAGGATAATAGTTGAATAAACTATGGTTTACAATGGAGTGCGATGCAGTTGTAAAAAAGAATGAAGAAGAACTCTAGGAGGTGATAGAGAATGATTTCCAGAATATATTGTTAAGTGAAAAAATATGTAGTGCAAGAAAAGTGCATATAATATGCTACCTTTTATGTATGAAAGATGAGAAAATAGACACGGTATCTGCTTGTTTTTGCAAAAAGAATTGTAGGAAGGATAAACCAATAACTAAGGAGATTGGTTACCCGTAGAGAGTGGGTAGAATTGGGGATAGAAGTGGTTGTTGGGGACAGTGACACATCTTGTTGGTTACCTTTTAGAACCGTGTTAAAGGAAAACTGTTTCTCTACTCACACCACTCCTGACACCAAATATGTAGGTTTTCTTTTCTTTTTCTTTTTTTTGATGGACATGTAGTTGACATACAATATTATGTTAGTTTCAGGTGTACAACATAGTGATTCAGCATTTATATACATTACCAAATGATCACCATGACAAATCTAGTAACCATCTGTCACCATATAAAGCCATTACAGTATTATTGACTGTATTCCCTATGCTGTACATTACATCCTGTGACTTGTTTATTTTATAACTGGAAGTTTGCACCTCTTAATCCCCTTCACCTATTTTGCCCAACCTCCCATCCCTTTCCCCTCTGGTGACCACCACTTTATTCTCTGCAATTATGAGTTTCTCTTTTGTTTTGTTTTGCTTTTTAGACTCCACGTATAAATAAATTCATACAATATTTTTCTTTTCTCTGTGTGACTTGTTTCACTTAGCATAATACCCTCTAGGTCCATCCATGTTCTCACAAATAGCAAAATTTCATTCTTTTTGTGGCTGAGTATTATTCTAGTGTGTATATATATGTATATACACACACACACCACATCTTCTTTATCTGTTCATCTATCAATGGACACTTAGGTTGCTTCCTTATCTTGGCTGTTATAAATAATGCTGCAATGAACATGGGGTGCATATATCTTTTCAAATTAGTGTTTTCATTTTCTTCGGATAAATACCCAGAAGTGGAATTGCTGGGTCATATGGTAGATCTATTTTTAATTTTTTAAAGAACCTCTATTTTCCATAGTGACTACACCAATTTACATTCCCACCAACAGTGTATGAGGGTTCTCTTTTCTCCACATTGTCACCACACTTATTATTTGTTGTCTTTTTGATAATAGCCATTCTGACAGTTGTGAGGTGATATCTCGTTGTGGTTTTGATTTGCATTTCCCTGGTGATAAGTGAGGCTGAGCATCTTTTCATGTGTCTCTTGGCTGTCACGTGTGGGTTTTCTACATCGAGCAATTCTCCAGTTCTCTGCAGACACCAATTAGGTGTCCTACAGTTAAATTCAATTCTAACACTGACTACCTGGAGTTAGTGCAGACCCCACAGGTTAAGGGCTCATGCCCACAAGACTACCTACACCTTTAGACGCCAATTGCAAGCAGGGAGTTCCCACATTACCCACACTTCTGTCAGACTTGGCTATAAATCAGGGTTTCCACAACCCCCATCTCAGGTTTGATAATTTGCTATAATGACTCACAGAACCCAGGGAAATACTTTACTTACTATTACCAGTTTATTGTAAGGGAAAGAAATGATCAGCCAGATGAAGAGGTACATAAGGTGAGATCCAGAAGGGTCCTAAGCCCAGGAGCCTTCTGTCCCTGTAGAGTTTGGTGTGCCGTACCCTGCTGGCACTTGGATTCATTTACCAACACAGAAGCTCTCCAAACCCCTTTGTTTGGGTTTTTTATGGAGGTTCCATTATGGAGGCATACTTGAATACTTCTTTGGCAGTTGATAATTAGCTCCATCCCCAGCCCCCTCCCCTCCCTGGAGGATGGAGGGTAAGGCTGAAAATTCCAAGCTTCTAAATCATGGCTTGGTCTTTTTGGTGAACAGCCCCCGTCCTGAAGCTATCCAGGAGCCTACCAAGAGTTTCCTAATTGGAACAAAAGACGCTCCTATCACTCAGGAGATTACAAGGGTTCTAGGAGCTCAGTGTCAGGAACCAGGGCAGAAACCAAATGTATATTTCTTATTTTGTCGCATAATGTTTAATCTGCTACATTGGGAGGGACCTATGGAATATGAAGGAAAACAAATGAATCTAATTGTATTATTCGATAGATACTGTTAGATACACCAAAGGGGAAGGGGTGAGAACTAGCCCAAATAGCTTTTGAACATAATACTTTAACTCAGTCTAAAGAACTACAAACACTATTGAACTATACTTACACTAATATTGAACTATACTTAGAAGATTTATTTTTCTTAGTGGTATGAGATAGCAATTTCAAAACTACTTTCTGTGTATTGTAAGAAACATGACAACTAAATGTAATGTGTGATTCTGTACTGGATCTCAGATCAGGGGAAAACTATAAAGGGCAATGTTGGCACAGTTGACTTAAGTTGGAATGTGGGTTGTGGGTTATATAAGAGTTTGTATCAATTTTGAATTTCTGGATTTTGATAAATGTACTGTAGTTTTGTAGCAGAAAAATCCTGTTCTTAGGAAATACATCTCAGCAATCGTTGGAATTAATCCTAAAGAAAAAGGATTAGGTATGGTGCTAAGGTGAAAATATTGAATTATTCTTGCTGTGAATAGTTGCTGTAAATAGTAGCAAAAATTTGAAAACAGAGTTGCTTAAGTAAATTATGGCACATTCATACAGTGAAATATTATGCAGCCCTTTAAAATTATGTCGTAAGTCTATATTTACACAGAAAGATGTTTCTGGTTATATCAGTGAAGGTTTTTTTGGTTACATGAAACAGGCCAACCCGGCTGCCTTAAATAGCTGGGGTAGGTCACAGAAGCAGAGGAACAGCTGAGAAATCCCTAGAAAGGAAGAGACAGCTCTGGGGAATCTCAACCTTGAAGTTCAAGGACCTTCCTTCTTTCTAGGGCACTGTTGTTTAAAGTGACATTAGGAGCTGCAGTTTCTTGATTCAGTTTAAATTCTCCCCCAAAAGGATCTGATTGGTCGAACTCTTCCAAGGGGCACATCTGCATAGTACAGATCGGCCTTTGAGGATGGTTTGCATGTGGATGGAGCCCATTCCTTGAGAAGAGGGAATTGTTTGTTGTTAACTGGGGAGCCACCTCAGTTGTTATCTACTGCAGTAGGACTTTGTAACTGTTACACAAATCAAAGCACAATACAAAATAGTGTGTACAGTATGACCCTATTTTGTAGAAATATAGAGTGAGTTTTGGGGTGGGAATGGAGAATCAAGAGTTCTGTCTGGGTATGTTAATTTTGAGATTTCTGTTAGACATTCAGGTGGAGAGCTGAATTCTTTTTTCTTTTTTTTTTTTTGGCTGAGGAAGAGTCACCCTGAGCTAATATCTGTGCCAATCTTTCTCTATTTTTTAGTATGTGGACTGCCAGCACAGCATGACTGCTAACAGAGTGGTGTAGGTCTGCACCTGGAAACTGAACCCAGGCTGCTGAAGCTGAAGCCTGAACTGAACCACTAGGCCACTGGGGCTGGCCCGAGAGCTGAATTCTTTTGTGGCCAAAGTGTAGTAACATCAGCCCTTACATTTTTCTAGATCAAAATTAGCCCTGCTGTTCCTGTGGCATAGAACTGAGTGGTCTCAACCAAGTATTCTTTCAGATAGTTAAGCTAATCCTAAGCTTCTTTTCTCAAAGAATAGTGGGTGTCCTCTATGCACCTGCACAGCACTCAGCTGCACCTGCAGGTGGGAGTTCCTGCCTGGCGCGGATGCCTGGCAGATTCCTTACCCTCACCCCACCCGCATCTCCATCAGCTCCCTGTCTGCTGCGTGAAGCTGTCACATAATCCTTCTGGGCTTCATTTTCCTCCTCTGTAAAATTATCCTTGACTTCTTTTGTCTCTGTTTTTCATTTTTATTTTTAATTGTTATAACACATTTAAATGATAAATAAAAATCACCTAAACATCCTGTTTTCAACAGTTGAGGCAGTGAGAGTTCAGTCCACGGAAGTAAACACTTTCAGAGCCAGGAGCTAATAAATGCAAATGTTTACTTTTTCAGATATCCACACAGAAGCAGTTCAAGCCGCACTGGCAAAGCATAAAGAACAGAAAATGGCTTTGCCTATGCCAACCAAAAGGCGGTCCACATTTGTCCAGTCTCCTGCAGACGCCTGCACACCTCCTGGTAGGTTTATCAGAACCTTTCTCTCTGACAGTTGCTGCTTTGATGTTCCTGAAATAAGTTCTACTTTTTCTTTTCTTTTTTTTTTGTTTTTAAAGATTTTATTTTTTTTCCCCCCGAAACCCCCCAGTACATAGTTGTATATTCTTTGTTGTGGGTCCTTCTAGTTGTGGCATGTTGGACGCTGCCTCAGCATGGTTTGATGAGCAGTGCCATGTCCGCGCCCAGGATTCGAACCAACGAAACACTGGGCCACCTGCAGCGGAGCGTGCGAACTTAACCACTCGGCCAAGGGGCCAGCCCCTCTACTTTTTCTTTTCTGAGGTGGGAGCTGGAACGCTCTCCTCGTCATCAGAGGTATATGAAAGCACACACTGAAGGTGGCAGGTTTTGGTTGTTGCATTGTGAACAACACACAAAAAGAGGCCTTAAGAGTAAAGCTATTAAAAAATTTTTTTTCTTTCTCAATTTCTGGCATATTCTTGCTATAACCCCCAAATTCGTGTAGTCATAAATAAATACAGCCTAAAGCTCAGGGTCTAAAAAATCCTGCTGTGATTAAATACTTTCATTGACATCCAAATTATGACCCATAGTCATATATTTCCTCATCAAATTTGTGCCCCTAAATGAGATGCTTTGTCTGCAACAGTCATAGGAGTAAGTGGACTTGGGACAAAATTTTGTGTGTCATTGGAGATGATGGGAGAGCAGTCATGCGGAGTTGTAATAGATCTGAAAAACATACATAAGTGTGTTTATGTGTATGTGTTAATATATTTTGTATACACTTGTGCCTATTTAAGAATCCGCTTTTTATATTGGAGTCATGAGCTCTAAACACCTTCATCGCATCCCCATTCCCTAGTTTTGGGATCCTTCCTCCCCCTAAAGTCAATTTAAGAGCTGTAACTTTATAATTGAGGAGCAGTTGCAACAACTTTAATTTGTCATGTTTATTCAGAATCTCTCCCAAGGTTTTTACAAACCGTAAAAAAATTGTTTTAGATGAAATCCCAGACAAGTTCTCAATCTAGACCCCTGAGACTAAACATAGTAAATCTATTTCAGAGCCTCAATATAGTGTCTGTCTCCCTCCTGTCATGTTACTGGCAGTGAAATCTTTGGGGGAAAATCATTTCCCCCTCCTGTTTTGGTCTAAATGACTTAGCGTGTCTTTTGAGGAGAGTCCCGGGAAGGTCACGTCTTTGTGGTTGACTTTGAGTCCCAGCTGTCAGGTTGAGCTGTTCACACTGATCCTCTCCCTGGTCTAGGTTCATATTAGTAGTTTTCTCCTAGGTTTTGGCTAACTTCTCAGAGCATTTGGATGTGCTGTGGGCTCATTAACTGTGTGTGCTTTTTTTCTTTACATCTGTGGTGTCAATATGTTTGAAAGAGAAATAGCTCTGTGGCTTCAAGTGTTTCTCAAAATGTAACACGGGATACCCCTAGCAGGCCATCACAATAAGACATTTTGTGTCTATAATGGTGCATACTTCCAGCCCACTCATTCAGAATCTTGGATGGTTTCCCTTCCTTAGTACAGCACCACTTGGGTTCCCTGCACAAAGAGGGCTCTCAGTTTAGTAGCTATTCCTTCTTGGCAGATTCTGCTGCAGTGCAGCTGAGGGTTCAATTGTAGTAAATGGCAAAGGGTAGGGAGCAATGTGCCTTGTAGTTCTTAGAAACAATCCTCTCCATAGCTGTATTAAAGAAATGCAGTTTCAGTGTAAACAGTCTGCACTCATGGCCTCGGGTTAAATGTGAGAGTGCAGCAAAGGATTTTGAGAATGCTCAGAAGGAATGGAAACCTTTTTTATCCCCTTTTACAAAAGTCACTGCCTGAGGGGAATTTACCAACTCTAGAAACAAATCGTGGCTGTTCATTGCTGAATGAGACCATAGTCCTTTGGAATTCACTGCAGGCCTCTGTATTTCTAAACACTAACGTTCTGCTCTGTCTGCAGCTTTAAAGATGTGGCATAATGTTCCTGATCACCTTACGTGTTTTAATAATTTTATGATTGTAAATATGCGGTCCCCTCTCCTAAGACCTATATTCAGCAGAGCAGAGTAATCAAAAGGTTTTCCATCCATTTATCTCCTTTTCTGGGGATCTCTGAATAGTGTACTAGAAACCTTGACGTGCTGTTAGGGACATGAGTGTTGTCAAATAGAAGAGGAATTCTCTCCCGTTGGGAAGAAACATTGAGAGTACCCTACGTGGTAATTTCTCACAGTCCCCACATGGAGCCGGATCTTGATGCCCTTGGTCAACAATTACGTACATGCCTAGGACAAATACTGTGCTCTAGCGTGAGGGATTGTGGGGAGAACTGTCCTAAGGCATCTGTTAGCACCTTTCATTTTAGGGGATGAAACTGGCCGCTCCCAAGTTAGAATTCAGGTTCTGTGCTTTCCAAGCTTCTGAGAGCCACTGGTTAGAGCCCTGGCTGTCTCCTATTCCTGCTGAGTTTACACCTGTATCACTATCTCCCAGAACCTGTTACAGCCTAGCCCAGGATGGCAGGTGGGTTTTAGCTTCCATATTTACTCTGAAAGCCCCTGAAACACTGGAGTTTAGAAGAATACTGGGGCTGCACTCTAGGGTTAGGGAGGAAGAAGAGAATTGACATTAATTATTGCTGCTTATAGGCTATTTTTAAAAAACCAGGGTCTAGGCAGCTATAAAAATGACCTTGCTATGACTTTCTTTCTAGAAAAGTTATGTTACCTCTGCAGGGCAAAATTAACCTCAGATTTCACAGTGTTTTAGTCATGTTTTTCTTTGTGCACTGAGAGGTCCGCCACGCATCACAAAGCGTGTTTCTGGTCAAGACCCTCACTCTGCATGTGCTGTCCGGTGTGAACCTGGTTTCTAGGACACCTGCTTGCGCTCACCAGTCAGTCAGCTTGTTTGGGGGTGCTCACCACGTAATATTGAATTACTGAGTTGATGGCCATTTTGAGCTATTTTTGGAGGGATTTAATAAAAAGGATTTAAGGAGTAAAATATGTCATAAATCTTGGCTTCATTTATAGTATTATATAGTCTGGAAAATATGGTAAATAGTTGGCATGGGGAATAATTTGTCTTGTTCATAAATCATTCTCAAGTAATAAAATGTCAGTCAACCTAAAATTTGCTTATTGATATGTACGCTAATTTCTATCTAGTGGATTGCTAACTTTAAATTCTCCAAGTTGGTAGCAATCTGTGGTTCTTTTAGTGCCTGTGTCCTTTTCCAGAGTCTTTTAGACCACTTGAATTACTGCCATCCAGTTCTCTTTATGTGCTGAAATCATTAACTAATGTCATGAGGCAATTACCTCAGCTCTTTCTTTGTAGGGGTTCTTTGTGTAACGCTATTACTCATTCATACGGGTAAACACAATGCAAAACTACAGCATATATTTTTTTCCCCTGCTAAGCTTTTTCTGCACCCATGTGGACTTTACCCTACACTGCATTCTGAGGGTGACCAAATAGACCACATAATGACCCAAAAGCGCAGTGAGCTATTTCGACTGGCTTGGGTGGCATGGAGCTGAAGTTTAGACGTTCGTCTCTCATAGGACCAGGCGTGAAGGTGACTATAGCAGTGATCCATGGGACCAGGCAGGGAGGGACTTAACCTCTCTCTGTTCCTCTGATGCCTGTGCGCAGACTGAGATGTTGTTATACTTTTAACAGCCCTTCATGATGCGTTATGGCATTAGTGCACACTACAGCATGCGAAGGGCCTTCACAGACCTGGCCACCCGGCCTGACTTGTTCTTCGTAAACACTTTCTGAAGTAGGAAGGGCAGATTTTTTCAGAGATGGGGAGAGAAACAGTTTTGTGGTCACTCAGGGATTTACCCCAGGTCTGACAGCAGTTGTGTGTCAGACTCAAGTCTTCTAGATTTTGCTTTTTACTCTACTAAAGTGTCATGTTTGGGAAATCCATTTTTACTGAATACATGCTCCTGTATGAGTGATACTGGAATGGGTATTATTCCAAACAAATTGAATAGCTATTGCCTTCCGAGAGCTTATAGCCCAAAGCACATTATGAGTCAGTTGAATTGAACTTAAAAGATTAATTTGAATTTAAAAGAGATTACCTGTCTGAATTACCAACCTGGGCAGTTTTTCCCAAGTATTTCTAATTTTATTCAAAATCACAAAGTAAACAGAACTGACAAATCAGACCTCTATAAATGTATTCTAATTAATAGATTTGGATCATTTTAATAGCATACTTTCATTATTGGTGTGAGTTATGAGCAATGGTCCACAGTTACTTGGGAGACTAGTAGATATTCAATATTCTTTAAGCCAAAGTACAATAAAACCTCACTCTATCAAATTGAATTTATTTCAATAGCTGATTGTAAAATTTAAAGTTGGCCAGTAAAAGTAATTTCATAGTCACCATTTATTGAGTACCTTCAGTGTACTAGTCAAAAGGCTTAGTGCTTAACATATATTTTTTCATTTTTAGTTCTCTCAACAACCCTCTATCCCATTTTACAGATTAGAAAACACGTTTAGAGAGGCTCAATGACTTGCCCAGACTTCCTTTTCTAGCAGTGTGGTCAATTAGATAACTTGAAAATTCTCTCCCAGAAACAGGGGAAAGAAAACTTCCCTTAGAAATGCTGATAAAATGTAACCAGCTTCCTTTTACATACACACAGGAGCAAGAGAGAGAGAACAGTCACTGAAAATCAGAGTCGGGAGGCGGAGCTAGCTTTGGCTGCCCTGAGGGGAGGGGAGGCAGAAAACAAGGGAGCTACATTTTAATTACCACAAGCGTAGAAAAGATAAAACCTGGACCTGTATCAGGTTGGAAGCTGGAGTTGAGATCCCTGGAGGAACTTATATCTAAAGCAGAAGAGTGAATTTGAAAAAATTAAACTGCTAGCAAAAGAAGATGTTGTCAAGAAAGCTTGCCTTGTGCCTGGCCTTGGAATAACGGGGGCAGGGACCTTCCCTAAGAATTGTGGTCAGTGGGTACAAGATCTGAGTTTCACTATCCTGTCTGGTAAGAACCAACGTTACACATTAACTAACAATAAAAGAGGCTGATGATAACCCTCGGGCACAAATGGTTTCTGGAAGGATACAACCTCAACCCAGGGATGGAGGATTCCCACAGATAAAGATCCACGAATGTGAGCAAACAATCCAAAACAGAAAACACTCCCCGTGAGAGAGAATCAATAGGAAAAGAATAACAACAGCAAACAGCAGAGTAGAGACCCTCAGAACTGACTGGCCCACCTGCTCTCGGGGTGGAGCTAAGATGGAGTCCAGAGCAGTCAGACTTTCAAAGCCCATTCTCTGAACCGCTCGGCATATTGCCTCATTCTACCATATTGTCAGTAAGTATTTTCTGGTAATTTGGAGCTCTTAACAATTGCTGAGTGTTTGATCTAACTTTTCAAATAGGCAGTAAGTGAAAAAAACTCTCTTCTCTCCCTAATGTTATTTGTCATATTAATGAGTTTTGTAGTTTTTGTAAATATGGGGAAATACCTAGAAAAATAGTGTTTGGAGATCCCTTGTAGGTAAAGTGAGCCTACAGTAATTATTAATAGCACGTTCCCCTTCTCTCAGGAGCATCCCAGTTTGGATGTTCATGGTCAGGCAACTCATGGACCTCCTGCCGGTTAGGCTCTGCATGGTAGTTGTCAGTCCCAGCCAGCTCTCTGTGCACATGGATTATTGTGGGATGCTTGAAAGTCTCCATAAGGCTTGTCTGGTGAATCAGCACCCACCCTGGTTGGGTTTAGTGCTAGCTTAAGTTGCCCAGAATTTGTAGCCCAAGCTAAGGTCAGATTGGCCTGCTTCCAGAGCTAACCTTTTAGTCTTCTCTTCTAGATACGCTGTTACTCCTAGGCTGCCCCTTCTTGGGTCTCTACAGATTTTCCTTCTTAAGCTTCAAACTTTTTCCTTGCCTACAGAGAAACTTCATTTGCCTCTCTTGAAGGTATTTCTGGAATTCTTTAATTCCCTAACCCACCAATGCAAGAGAAAATGACACTTTCCTGCCTGACACCACCCCCTCCCACCCTACCGACCCAAAACACACACTCACACATACTCACACACACACATTTCTTCCATGTGCTCCAGAATATCATACACTCCGTGTCCTTGTGGTTGTTTCCTTTATTTGTTCTTTGATGCTCCCATTTCCTGGCTTAGTTTAGGTGACATATTTTGTACTCGTTGTTAGGACGAGATCTTTCTTTAGGTGAATCTTGCCTTACCTGCTGTTCTGAGTTGGTGTCTGGGCCTAATTTTGGTGTTGGCTGCCCAAACCCCGTGGCAGGCACTTTCTTTCCAGGAACTTGCCAGACTTGCCCAGTACCCCTCAGGTTGTGTGGACTGACTCTCAGATATTACCATCCTCTCACCAAGGCATTGTTTTCACCCCCACAATTCTTTTTAAATTAGCTTATTTTTTTACAGCTTTATTGAATTATAATGGACATACAGCACATATTTAAAGTATATACTTTGCTAAGTTTTGACATAGTAAAACTGTGAAACCATCACCACAATGAAGATAATGAACGTATCCATCACTCTCCAAGTTTTCTCATAATCCCTTTGTAATCCCACCTCTTCACATCCCCGTGAGGTAACCACTGATCTGTTTTTTATCACTATATATTAGTTTGCATTCTCTAGAATTTTATGTAAATGGAATCATACAGTCGTACTTCTTTTTGGGGGGAGGTAGAGAGATGTTTGTCTTCTTTTACTCAGTGTAATTATTTTGAGATTCATCCATGTTGTTGTGTGTCTCAGAAGTTCATTCCTTTTTATCGCTGAGTAGTGTTCCATCATATAGATGTCCCACAATTTGTTTATCCATTCAGTTGTGGATGGGCATTTTGGTAGTTTCCCATTTTTAGCTATTATAAATAAAGTTCCTATGAACATTCATGTGCAAGTCCTTGTAGAGATATATGCTTTCATTTCTCAGGAGTAGAGTGGATACGGTAGGTGTTTAAATTTTTTAAATAAACATTTTTTAGTTATAATAAGTGTATTTGCAATGAAGAAGGGGGAAGTCATTTCCACACATGGCTGAAGTCTAAAAGTGCTATAGCAGTTAAGAAGTTAGTAAATTCAGGACTTTTCTTCCCTTAAAATCAACAAGTTCATTGTTTATGTGATTTCTAATTGATTATAAATGAATTTTAGGCTTCTGGTGATTAGTATTAAATGACGCTGTGTTAAAATCTCACAAGTTATAAACTGAAGGGCAAACCATGTTTTCAGAATTGTTTTCTGTTGTATAGACCCGTTGAATTCATCATATACAAGAGCTTAGCAAGGACTTTGGTTATGTTAGGTAACAGTTGTGAGTTTGTGTTCACCCAGAGCAGAATCAGTGGGAAAATGCTAACTTTATTTGTATTAATTTAATCTTGCCCCAATTTTTACTAATCTATTGCAATTTCCTGGGTGACAGTTACCTAAAAAAAAAAAAAGCTACTAAGTAAGCATATAAATATTTAAGGGAGCTCATTTTTATTTTTAAAAAGAGAGAGTCCCAGAGCAGTGCTTACAGTTTACGTGATCTTAACACATGGTCAGCTGTAAGCTTGGCCCACCACACTTTTGTGTCTTTGAGGCAACACAGGGTGGGTTATTCGGAGAGGAGAGGACAACTGACGTTTATTGGCCTACTGCTGTGTGCTGGCCCCGCCAGGGGTGCTTTCTGTACCTTGTCTCGTTTCGTGGTCTCCCGCTGCAGTGAGCATAAAGGCGAGCTTCCTTAGCATGTCTTACATGGCTCTTAGCAACCCAGCGCTGTCCACTTGTCCAGCCTCATCTTTCATCACCACCAATTTTGCATTCTGTGCTTCAGCTAGTCTCATGTCTTTGATCTTCTGATATGCTTTGTTGTCTGTCCCTCCCAGCTTTCCCACATGCAGTTCCCTCTGCTGACTCTTCTCTCTCCCCACCTCTCTGTCCCTTATAACTAATTCCTCCTTCCAGCCTGGGTTTAGGTCTGACTTCCTTGGGCGCCTACCCTGAACTCCTGTAAGACTCTTAAGTCCTATTGAGTAGGGACTGTGTTCCTGCTCACCGTTTTATTCCTAGCAACTAGTGTAGAGCTTGGTAGTATTTGTTGAATCAATGAACAAATAGCCTTCGCGGATGGGTAATTTTATCCCCAAGTCACATAGCTAGTAAGTCGTGGACCCCAGAGTTCCAACAGAAGACGAAGCCAAAGCCATGTTTTTCCCAGTACGATAAGCTGCCCCGCAATTGTAGTCACTAAACACTCTGAGGAGGACTGGCAGGCAAATGAGGTAATCGAATTGAAACAATACACCTAATTACATAATTGATTCGCTGTAGAAACATAATGAAGCCAATTTTCCGTAAACCTAATCATGAAAATACTGGTTTTACTATCTTTTGAAAATTGGATTATTCTGACTTTAGACTGACTTAGATTAAAATAAATGATGCAATAAAGACAGCCTGCAAATCCACTGGAGTTTGTGGGGTCCTGAAGTGTGTTACCCTGAAAATACTTTATTCTTAGGTTCAGATTCATCTGTCCCATGCCTCCCCACCTGCCCCCTTTTCTTTAGTGAGTTGGCAAGAACAGAAGTTTCTGCCTCTCAAGATACAGTTGAAATGTTAATATAATTTCTGGAAATTATGCAAGACACTTTCCTTAAGTAAAAGGTTACAGGTGCTGTTGCTTTTCTTTCTCCATATTTTCCTTTGGTCACCATTCTTTTGCCTTATAGCTCTCTTTCTCCTTTAAAGAACCTCGTCCATTTATCCTTTGCAGCCTGGGTCACTGTTTACCTCTCCAGCTTCATCTTTTGCCCCTTGCCTCCTCAAAGTCTTTGCTCCATTTAAATAGAAATACTTGAAATCCCGGACTGATATGGGTGCCCCTCCTCCTGTGAAAGCCTTTGCTATCCTGTTTCTTAGCATCTGTTGCATTCTTTGAAACAGTCTGTGGAGCTGTGTGCCTCCTATACTAGACTGTAAGGTTTTAGGGCACTTAACTGTCTCATAAGATCTCACACATCTCAGATTCCCCGGAACCTGACATAGTTCCCAGCACATATTGTAGTTACGTAGTACATTGTAAAAAAATCAAAAACAGTCCGTCTTGGGCCTCAGATCTCCTTCATTATGAGATAATAAGTTGGAGGTAGCCCAGAGCAGGAAGCAAGGATATAGTCATTATTTTAATTTTCTCTCTTACTCTGGACCTGCAGAATTTGACTTCTAGATTAAATTTATCTTTTGTAGTTCAGGTTTCCGTTGTCAGCACTAGCAGTGTTCTAGCCCTGTTAGTTATCTCTTGCTCTCTGAACCAAAGTAGAACATGGACCTACAGTTTCACCTGAGTTAGAGGAAGGTGTTGGCAGGACTAACCACAGAATAGTTGATTTTAAAAAAAATGAATGAAATTTAATCCACAGGTCATAATTTATAATCCCCAACATTTAGAAGGGTTTGTCTCACCTCAGACCAAATGCCCCTTCAATTTATATGCCTTGTAAGCTTAGAGTCCTGGAATAAGTTCTTGACTTCTGCTCCCCCTGGCTCTCCTATATTTGGTTGAACTTCTGTTTTTTTATTTTTTTCAACATGCTTTTCCAACTTAGGCCTTATTTTCCTAAGTCAGAGCCAGGCTAAATACAGACATTAGTGAATTTCTCACAGTTCTTCTCCGTCTGAGAATTAAGGAGAATAATACAGATCTGTGCCCTCTCCTGTCATGTTTGGAAAGCTCACCTGTGCCCTGTGATTAGCTGGCTTTTCCACCAAAACCATGAATGCCTCTAGGCCAAGCCCTGTCTCTCAGTCTGCATCAGTTCTCTAGCACCTAGCTCACTGTTTGGCACTTAAGTTGTTAACAAAAATAAATTTTTATATTTCCCTATCAAGATCATTTCCTTTTAAGTAGACACCAATTAATACGTACTTGTCAAAATTAGTGTAGCAGCCTATCATAAGATTCTCTAATTAAGAGATTGAGGAGATATATAAGCACTACAGTATTATTTGAACATAAGTAGATAAGCCAGAAGAATTTAGATACTAATTAAGCTCAGAACAGAAAAACAGCGAATGAAGTTTAAATGTTCTAAAAGGGGTTTTTTAAAAGAAGTTAAAATTACCTGTAGATTTCAGCTGTCTTATTTTTGCAGGTTTTGGTCTATAGACCTTTCTTTGAGATTCTTGAGAAACCTTACATATTAATCTGCCTTAAGAATGTGAATGTTTTGCTGCTGTCAGAATTGAATGTGTGACCAATGAGCAAGAACTGAAAGGTCTCTGTTCTAGGCAGGATCGAGAACTTCTTTTTTTCTAATTCCACACAGACACGTCTTCGGCCTCTGAGGATGAGGGCTCTCTGAGACGCCAAGCTGCGCTCTCTGCTGCCTTGCAACAGAGCTTACAGAATGCTGAGTCCTGGATCAACCGTTCAATTCAGGGATCGTCCACTTCTTCATCTGCATCTTCTACGCTGTCCCATGGAGAGGTCAAAGGAACCAGTGGGTCTCTAGCTGATGTATTTGCCAATACTCGAATAGGTAGGAGCTGAATCTACCCAAGAAGCCCAAATTGTGTTCCATTCGGCCCCCAGTATCCAGGAAACAGTTGATGATTTGTATTAGGTTTTTCAGAGTGGCTTTAAAAAATAGAATCAGAAAGAACACGACAGTTAATAAAGCAGTGAAGGAAACACCAGGAATACATTTGGAGTGATAGATACCATCTGCACTATTGGTGCATAGTATTGCCCACCTGAAGCCATAGCTATTTCCGTAAGCAATACTCAAGCTGCAAGATATAACACCAGTCTTAGCGTGGGTTTATCCCTGTTGAGAAATAGTCCATGTGTTAAAAGATGTTAAAATATGTAACATCTTAGATTTTCCCAGGATTGTTGTCTCCATTCTCTCAAACAAAAAACATTAAACTCAGGCAAATTCTGCACTAAGACAAAAATCAGTGAGGCCTTTTTGTCTTTAGCGTAAAGACTGGATTTATTGTCCTTGCTGCTGTGTTACTGCTACAACGGGAGTGTGCAGGCTGAGGATGTTGGTTGTCTGTGAGCTGCCTTGTGCTGCCGATGCTTCTGTGTGGAGTGTAGCTTTTGCTTGGCTCTGCTTTATGTTTGTGTGTGTCTGTGTTTTAAGAGTTTGTGACGTCTGCAGATAAATATACAGCTCAGACCTCTGCTTCTGCTTCACTAGTTGGTGCACACTGCACAAGGTGATGCATAAGCATCATGTGTCTGTGACATTTGGTGTCTTAGTTTTCATATCAGTGACCTTTCTGTATCACCTTATATATATCTCTCTTTATTCTATTAATTGACTTCTGAAAAGAAGAACTCAGAAAATTTTCAATTCCAGCCTGTAATTTTTAAAGAAAGTAGCTATCTTGAGAGTATGATTGCCCTCATTAAAAAGCCAAGTGCCAACAGCTGATGGCTTGTCCTGCACTCTTAGCTCTGCCCTGTGATTCACTGAACCTCCGCAGGCAGTTAGATGAGCCCGCTCACCACCTCTTCTGTGGGAGGGGAAGCCACACAGCCTGGGTTAGGGCAGGTTTTATTTCTACATTTGTCTGAAAGAAAGCAATTTCACTTGTTAAAAATATTGTCCTGACGATGCCCAGTTAACTTCATCTGAATTTTTGTTAACAGGGTGATTTCATCTGACTTCATATTTTTCTATTGCTTCTACTACTCTGTGGAAAGTTACTGGTTCAGGCACTCACAGAACCATTTTATCCAATGTTACTGCCTTTTGGATGTTTGCGCTATCAGAAGTAATTCATGTTTCTAATAGAAAAATTTGAAAATACAGATAAAAGAAAAATAATTTATAAATTCACTTCCCATGGATAACATTTTGGTGTCATCACTTTAGTATATATCCTTCTAGACTTTATTTGGATATAAATGTGTAGGGTTTGGGTTTTGTTTTTACAAAAATGAAATTGTATTAAACATAATGTTCACAACCTGCTTTTCTTAGCAATGTGTCACAAACATCTTTTATATTGTTAATATACAATTATACTCTTGTTTTTATGGTTTCAGAATATCCCACTGTATGGTTGTGTCCTGGTTTATTTAGCCATTTCCCTATTTTGGACATTTAAGTAGTATCCAGTTTTTACTATCGTAAGACTGCTGGAATGAACATCCTTGAACACACAACTTTGTGCATTTGTCTGATTATTTTCTTAGGATGTATTCCTGTAAGTGGAATTACTGGGTCAAATAAAAATGTCTGTTTTTAATGCTTTGTTACCACATTATCCTACAGAAAGGAGATACTGTAGTATGCTTGTGCTAGTATATTTAAAACCTTCAAAATTATTAAACTAGTAATTACAGACTTTTGAGGCATAGAGACCTTACTCCCAAATTGATTTTAGAAATGGTTTACATTATGATTTTTTCCTTTTTAGTTTTGAGTGGCTTTTCATTATTCTTGTGAGTCGTATATTTTATTTCCTCTAATTTTCTTTTTCTTACTTCCCCAAATGTTTTCTTCTTCTGACTTTTTTGTAACACATCCCTGTTGAATGGCTCTCTTCCAACTTATACCATTCAGTTTCCTTATATTAAGAATCTCTACTTGAAGCAGAGTACAGCAACACTATTTCATCCTGCTTAGAACTAGGGAAGAACCTTGTCTGTCAGGGAGATCCAAGTGACCTCTGGGTTATTTTATAAAAACTAGAAGTGGACTTTATCTGGTTTTCTTCATCTGGGAACTTGAGCGATCTGACCCACTCCCAGTGGAAATCTTCAATGGAAAAGGAAACATTATAGATAAATCAACACAGACATGAAGAAATGCTCAAGAGACTGGAATATTTGTAGCCATTCTGATGATACTCACTTTGGTTTAATTTGGAAGCCAGTTGCAATTTTTATTTTATTATGATTATTTTTATAACATTGAGTTTCTATGAGACTTTCTGTGTGGAAAAGAATGTTTTTGAGAAACATTTGATAAGTAATTTGATCTTACTAAGGCTACCTGAGTTCTTGAAAATAATAATTTTGGAAAGCTGATATGCCCTGGCTTAACCTCTTGCTCTCTCATTATATCTTGCTAGTAGAATTTGATTTAAAAGATTGACAAGAGTGAATGCCTGAGTTATGTAGTTTTCTTCCTTGTTAAAAAAAAAAACAAGAAAAGATGTGAAGGTTCTTATTTTTACTGCTAATGTAATATAATTCTAAATTTTGTTTTCTCCCCTCTTAGAGAATTTCTCTGCTCCCCCTGACGTCACTACAACTACCTCCTCTTCATCATCATCTTCCTCAATACGCCCAGCAAATATTGATCTGCCCGCCTCGGGGATAGTTAAAGGCATGCACAAAGGGTCCAACAGGTCCAGCCTTATGGATACAGCTGATGGTAGGGAGTTCTTTTTGGTAGCTAAATAGGGAATATTAGTTAAACTGGAACAATTCACATTATAAATAGTAGTGCCTGACCGGTCCAGCAGCTACAGAACTCCGCTGCAGTGGGCCCTCTAACGTAAGTCATCTCGAATGCCCTCTTTTCAGCAGTCTGCACTGTGGCAGCACTGACACTCGTTCACACTCAGTCTGTACTTTCAAAAGATACTTTGAGCAAAGAAATAAGTATGGAAAAAGAAAAGGATGCTGTAAGAGAAAAGGGAGATTAGATGAAATCTGTAAGCAATGTATTAATAGTAGTGCCATAGTTGTTCTCTATTGTTGTAAAACTTATTATGTACATATTTGTACCTGTTTGGCCCAGTTGAAATAGAATGAGACTGTGGGCAAAGACCAAATATTATGAGAAATAAAAGCTCCTAAGAGAATTGAGGAACTGAAGTATCCCCAAAATGAATTAATTTTGACTTACCATTTTTTCCCTTATAGGTGTTCCTGTCAATAGCAGAGTATCCACAAAAATCCAGCAGCTTCTCAACACTCTGAAACGACCCAAAAGGCCTCCCTTAAAGGAATTTTTTGTGGATGACTCTGAAGAAATTGTGGAAGGTAGTAGTAATAATACCAAAAACATATGTTCCTTAAGCAAACATTTTCTGAGCACTTACTACACGTAAGATACTGTAGGATTTAAGGATGAACAAGGCATTGGTTTTGGTTGAAAGAGTTCATAGTTCTCTGCTCTTTTTTCCCTAAGGATCATTTATGTTTTGGGTCTCAGATGAAAAATAAGGAGGGATGGAGGGGAGAGAAAGGCAAAGAGATAACTATGGAACATAGAACTATCCTTTGAAATATGCTCTTTGAAATTAGGAACTTTCCCAAATACGTCATTTTTTTGATTATCTATATTTGGTGTTATCCTAGAATACAGATGTCGTATTCAACTTCAAAAGTTTGCCCAATCTTTTTTGATGTAACATAGTCCTTTCATTAAATCAGCCAGTCAGCACATATATATGTCTGCTTTCTACAAGATGACCTGGTGGATGGTGAAAAGTCAGTCACTTCCTTCTTCCTTCATGTTTACGGTTTAGAACAGTGCTAAGCTATATACAAATGAAAACTGAGCTTAGCCAATAAATATGTATCAACTCGTATAGGCAGTTTAGAGAAAGGAGGAAATCAGTTCCATCTCTGTGGTTAGGGAAGGCTTCATAGAAGAAGTGGTAATAGTCAGTGATTTATTCATTCAATAATTTAAAAAGATATTTGTAGATGAAATCATATGATGTCTAGAATTTAATAGGTAGCATTGGAAGGGGAATGCTTGGGAGTATAGATGAAACGAGGTTGGCCGTTGGATAGTTACTGAAGCTAGGTGATGGGTAGACCTACCTACCAAATGCTTTTGTCAAAAGAACTAATAGTAAGCTTTGATCACATCAGACCTGTTAATGGAACTAGGCACCATAGTAGACCAGTCTTAGCCCACTTTGTGCAGCAGGAAGCAACAAGCAGCCTGATGTATGAGATTAAGGTGAATTTCTGTTTCTTTAGGAGTCACTAGCCTCACTGAACTATGGACATCTTGATGCACTGATGTTCAAGATGCTCATGCCAGTAATAGCCTCTCCAGTCTTTTTAGCACTGTGTATTGGCCAGGCAAATGAACGTCAGGGGTTAATAGGAATCATACTTGAACAGTTTTCATTGGCAGAATAGAGCTAACAGCTTTCCGCTAATTATAAATAGGCAACAATTGTTTATTTGCATAATGATTGCCTTTAGAAAAGAAAAATACCTGTATGTGTTTGGAAGACTGAAAGAATAGGCCCTAGGGTCTGCACTGAGGCCTAGTGGATGGCCGTAATGTACAGACTTCTATGACCGGAAGACTGTGCCTACCGTATATACAGTCTGCGTGTACAAACAAAACTATTTAGAGTTAACCATGTTTATTTTCTTACTTCATCTGGTGTTTAAGTCTGAGAATATGCAAAGTAGAAGGGCAGCTGAAATGTTATTTACCTAGGGCGGTGAATTGGGAAGTGAAACATTTCATTAGTTTTATGTCAGTAGAAAATGAATCAAGACATTTTAAGTTTCCCAAATCTGTCATTAAATTGAACTATAAAACACAGTTTATTTCATATTTCACTTTCCCATCTGATAGTTGTTGCTCATTCTGTCCATTCTCCCTCCTGTGCCTCTTCTCTCATCTCCTCTTCACCTGGCTGGTTCCTACTCTTCCTTTAAGACTCAGCTCAGGCATTACCTCCTCCAGGTGGGGGGCCGCATCCCCTAAGCTGGGCGCTGTGGCTCTCTTCTGCCCTCTCTATACATGTTCCTGTCGTGCACTGCTCGTGTTTACTTAGCTCTGCGTGTGAGTCCATGACCCCATTGCACTCTAGACACTCCTGGAGGGCATGGACTCTGCACTCCTTGCACCTACCATTATCACTGCAATAAATGTTGGTTCAAGGCATGATATGTGCAACGTTTATTTTCTCAATGTTTGTCACATCCTGTGCACGTAATTGGCACTCAGTAAATACTTGACTTTTTGTTCCATGTGTAAATTATCTTTCCTTCTATGAAAATGTAGGGTTTGTTTGCTTTTTATTATTTGAATAATACTTTTTTATTGTAAAAATGACCGTGGTAATAATCTAGTGTTTTATTTTCTCTCCCAAATTCAGTTCAATTTAATTAATATTTATTGAGCAACCATTATGTGTTAGGACTCTAGGCCATAAGAGGAATAAGAAGCATGCCTTCCCTCAAAAAGCTGTCAGTCTTGGGGGAGGGAAAACTTGCTCAGTAGTAGAAGCTCTTGGGGGTCCTCAGTGCTTTAATAAGGGTGGACTGCCATGTAGTGTGGGAGCACTGAGGAAGGAATGGCCAGGGACAGCTTCCCAAGGAGCGTGCTGTCTGAGCTGAATCCTGAGAAGGATGAGTATGAGTTTACCAGGAGGCAGAGGGATTGGCCATATGAGATGTGTGCGAAGGTGCGGAGACGTGGAAGGAACATGTTGTTCATGGCCGTTATCTGTTTGAGTCTAATAATGACGCTGTGGTATAACTGTTACTGTCCCCATTTTAAAGATGAGAAAAAATGAGGCTCAGATAAGTCAGTTTGCCTGAGGTCAAACTAGTAAAAAGTGAATGTAAACTTCTGTTTTCTGACTCAGCAGGTCAGTGCATTTTCTTTTTTCTCTTTTTTTTTTTTTTTTTTTTTAAGAGATTGGCACCTGAGCTAACAAGTGTTGCCAATCTTTTTTTTTTTTCTTCTCCCCAAAGCCCCCCAGTGCATAGTTGTATATTCTAGTTGTGAGTGCCTCTGGTTGTGCTGTGTGGGACGCCGCTTCAGCATGGTCTGACGAGCGGTGCCATGTCCGCGCCCGGGATCTGAACCGGTGAAACCCTGGGCTCCCGAAGCGGAGGCGCAAACTTAACCACTCGGCCACAGGCTGGCCCCAATGCTTTTTCGTTAAACATAACCTGGTGAAGTGGAACCCAGCTCTCTAACGTTGGACACAAAGAATTAGAAACAAGTTTACTAAAAATTATAAAATTGCTGAAAGGAAGTTTATACTTTGTGCTTTTCTGCATGTTCAGTGATTTGCTTTGTCACGGTCAGGATTTGTTGTGGAAAATACATTAAATATGATTTTACAATTGTGTGGGGGAAGTGAATTAAAGCCCAGTTTGTGGATTACCATTTCTAACAATATTTTTTCTTTTCTCAGAGTGAGTTTAAACCAGATAAAGGTGAAGCGAAAGGGGAAATATATTTGCGAGTGGAGACCTACGTTGTGTTAGTTGGTGTTTGTACTTCTTTCAGATCTTATTTTCATAACCTATTGGGGTTTTTTTGATGCAGTACCTCAGCCAGACCCCAACCAGCCCAAGCCTGAGGGACGGCAGATGACCCCAGTGAAGGGAGAGCCCTTAGGAGTCATCTGTAACTGGCCTCCTGCTCTTGAGTCTGCCCTGCAGCGCTGGGGCACGACTCAAGCCAAGTGCCCCTGTCTGACCGCCCTGGACGTGACCGGGAAACCAGTGTACACGCTTACATATGGTGAGTTTACAAGACGCCAGCTCCTTCCTTTTCTCCTAATAATTCCTCAGATTATCGTGGGGAGTGTTTTTATCTTGATGTTTAGTAAAACATCGTTGTGTAAAAAAACAATTTAAAAGATCTTTTTTTTTCCCTGCTTTTTTCTCCCCAGATCCCCCTAGTATATAGTTGTATGTTTTAGTTGTGGGTCTAAAAGATCTTAAGTTCTAAAAGTACAGCTGTTCGCCAAATATTTTCATTTGCTAAAGTGACATTTACAAACCAGCTAATATTTAAAAGAGCAAAAAAAAGAAAGAGACTTTGTAGATCCACTCATGTTTTAACATTAGAAGAGGATTAGGAAGACAATTGGGCAGATTAATGGTGTATGGTAAACATCAGATAGTTTTATCTAAACATTGAAATTGATTACTGTATAGATCCTTGTCATTTACTTCATCCTGCCTCTTGCTTGTAACAGGCACAAAATTCTATAATGATCAAGGAATCAGTACTTTTCCATTTAGTTTTGCATCCCAGCTAAAGTTTTTATTTTTCTTTTTAAAATAACTTTTTAAAGCAACTTATGTTTCTTTTGTAAATTCTTTTAAAAATAACTTTATTTTTCATTTTTTAAATAACAAGGTGAGATTTTGTACTAGTTGATTCAAACAGATTCCTTTTTCCCTTCACAAGTGGAACATGTTGTCCATAGACCTAGATATAGACTAATTTTAAGAGGAAAAATAGATATTTAAAGGAGTTTTGCAGATTGACGTGAGTTTAAAACTTAGATGCCCCTCTGGATGAGTTGTATGTAAAACATATCTGTTCAAAATAACATGATTTCTCTTTCACTTTCTTCATGATCTAAAATGAGAATGTCTAAGGGTGGTTGGTGGGAGGGAGCGAGAAGAGGGGAAGAATAGGGTTTTTCCCCCAAAATAGTTTTTAGCATTCATTTCAGAAGCTGTATATTAATTTCATCCATGTAACTCTTAAAGAAAGCAGTCAGCTGGCCAAATCTTTATGTGTTTATTTAACATCTATGAGAATATCCACGTTTCACATAGTTTTCATTTTGTCGTCTGTTTTCACTGAAATACAGTGGTACGGGATGCTTAATCATTTGAGTCCTCCTTTCACTTTGTGGTTCCTTCAAGTATCTAATACCATACGTGTAAGTGGTTCTTCAGAAAAAGCTTATAACAGAAATAGTCTGATTTTCAGTCCTGTGATAAAAAATTCTTTCCCTTTTAATGTGATCAGTTCACATCAAATTATTTCTGAAGATACTCAGATTACTTCAGAAAGGAATTTGAAATATTATTTAAACCAGAGTGAGCTTCCGGTGACATTCTTTTTGTTTGGCGGCATGACTGGTTTGCCTAAACTAGAGGGAATATAAAGCGTGTTGGGGGGGGCTCTGTGTGTTGGGGTTGTGCTTGTCTGTGTCATTTAGCAGTGGCCATTGTCCTATTAAATGTGCTGATGAACTGAATACCTTCTCTCTGAGGTAGGCCTGTTTTTCTATATGACGCTTTTCTTTTCTTTTTCCAGGGAAGCTGTGGAGCAGAAGTTTAAAGTTGGCCTATACACTGCTTAATAAGCTAGGGACCAAGAATGAACCTGTATTAAAATCTGGAGACAGGGTAATTGGTTTTTTGGTTTTAGGGAGGTGATGTTTTATTGTTTTCTAATATGCACATTCTGGATTTTTAATGTGCAACAGCACAATTTATGTAAGTCTAGTTCTTAGAAAATGGAAATGATTTGATTCCAGTCCAGGTTAGCCCAATGCCGGGTGATAATTCTTGCATTCATAGCTTGAAGGAAATTCACATGTCCCTTTCTGTAGCTGCTAATCAATAAACTCTTGAGGTGCTAATAAAAAGAGAGAATCCTAAGCCTTTCTGGAAATAAGTATTTCAATATTTAGATAAAAGTAGCAGTAAATTTTGCTCTTTGATTTTTTTCTTTAAAAATAAAATTTAAAACAATTTCCTGTGGTTCTATGTAGAAAGGGAGGGAGACTCATGTTACTAGAATTCTAAGAAGAAACAAGTTGACATCATTTAATTTCTTCTTTAATCGGAGGTGACATTTACATTTTTTTTAATTTTTGAAGGTTTTTTCCTA
Organism: Equus quagga; assembly: GCF_021613505.1. Lineage (NCBI taxonomy): Eukaryota > Metazoa > Chordata > Mammalia > Perissodactyla > Equidae > Equus > Equus quagga. The sequence continues at coordinate 17,593,695 of NC_060267.1, read as the reverse complement.
TTAATGACTTTCTAAATATGATTACTTCTTACCATCAAACATTCCTTTTCATTTGGAATTTGTAGAATGATACATTGACTACGCAGCAGAATTCTTTTTAGTAGGCTAATAATTACAGAATCTCCTAAACTAGCCTTTTGAAAATACTTTTGCCTTGTGGCAAAGAGCATCTAAAGTATGGCTTCCACTTATAAATGTGACACCTGAGTGTTTCCTAATCCTCACGGACCCTAAGACGGTAACTTTGTGTCTTCCTAACAACGTGGACACTTGTGCAGGGAGGAAATGGGTTGTTTAAATATCTTATGGAATTAGTATTTTCTTAGACCTCTAGAAGTTTCAGAATTGAACTTATCTTGAGAGTGAGTTAAGAGAATTTGAAAGCAAAAGAAGGGAAAATAAGAGTCTGGTGACATAATTAAGTTTCAAATGTTAATCTATGAACATCCAAGCCAAGTAACAAACTCCACAATGATAGTGACTTCTGTGTTTTTGCATTCCTTGAATAAATTAAGAGTCGGTTATCCCTGTGGATGCATTGCAGATTGAGATCACAGGTTTGAATGTATTATAGGAGTTTCACTGTTTATCTTTTGTAAGTGAATTAACTTTATATCCGTAGTGGTTTCTGCCATTTTGTTTATACCTATTACAAATGCCTTCATGCTTAGAATACTTGCATTGTTGGTTAAGTGAGTAAGGATTAATGCAATGAATTTGTTAAAGAGTAAGAAGCTTTAGGCTGGCTCTAAAGTGGTGATCGAGTCAATCAGTGCTTGTAGGTTCTCTCTGAGAGATGTAAGGCTTATTCTTTAATATGCTGGTCTGTCTAGAGAGATTCCTTACATTTATTTTACTGTGTTAGCCCTGCACTGCAGTAAACTGCCTTGGGTTTCACAAGTAATTAACTTACTACTTAAGGTGAGTTATTCACTGCTAAATCACCAATAGAATGGTTGAAAAATTCTTTATTTGATGATGATTTACATTATAGTTCCTAAAATGTGTCTAATATAATTATGGAAATGACGGAGATCTTTTTAGATTTGCGAATCCTTCTCAATAACTTAATTTCCTTTTGGCTATTAAATAGTTTGATTTATTGTGTTCCTGATAAATGTTGTATATAACATATATGTATATCTTAGGGTGTGACATTGCACGTGTTAGTCTGTTTTTATTCCTCTGTTACTGAATGTCATTATGCATTTTAGGTAGCCCTGGTTTACCCCAACAATGATCCGGTCATGTTTATGGTGGCTTTTTATGGATGTCTCCTGGCAGAAGTGATCCCAGTGCCTATAGAGGTACCTCTTACCAGAAAGGTAACATTGCTAAATTTAAGAGGAATGTAGCCTGATGTGACATGGTGGGCGTCGGGTTCTTGGATCGAATGACTTGGTCACGACATTAGAAACAGACTGACCATTTTCTTAAGCACTCAGTTTCACTTTCTAAAAACATGAAAGTTGTAGAAAAATTATTTATTGATAGTTATAAGTTTTATGAAAATAACGTTTTCAACTCAGAATTTTTATAGTATTATCTATCACTTAAAAATCATGGGGACATAATTGACTTTTCAACAATTACCATTTATAAAGAGTACCACTCTTGCTTCAGAGACTATAGATAATCCACATTTATGATCGGGGAGACCTTTTTGTGAAGGGATTTCCTTTAGCTGTATCATATGCCCAAGGATTTCCATTCTCTCTTGGTGTGTTGCTACTCTAGGTGTAGGATTTCACTTTGAGAACACATCAGCTCTGCTAAATTGAAGAGTATGTAACAAATTTCCAAGTTTAACTGATTTCTCTGTGATCTGTTTGACCCTAATCTTCTCATGCAGTTACATTATTGAGAGTTGATGATAAAGATGAATATGGTGGAGACTATGGATTTACAAGAAAAAAATTTTAAGAAAGGAATAAAAAACGTTGACATCCCTGAAACTCTAGTTGATAGGATAGAGTGTGTTTAGATTGGTCGGAAAATCATAGGGTTGTTCTGAAAGTATTAAGTTGGCAGTATTTGTGTGGTTTCATAATGATACTTTTAAGATGATATTTTAATGGAAATACTTTAGACTATATCTTTTGTTTTCTCTGCTGTTGTTGTGAAGCTTAAATCTACTTCCTTTAAAATAGGATAATAAAGAGATATGGATTTGGGTATAACTTTCATTGTAAATTTGGACGTTTGGTGTCCATTTACATTATTTATTTTGGTTTGACCTGAATTGCTTTGCTTTTGAATTGGGAGTTTGGCTAGATCAAGACCGTGTAACCATGTAGCATTTATTTCATTTGCCTGAAGTTAATCTAAAAGAGAAGCATTGCTGACCTTTGAATAAAATGGTTACATTTGGCTGGTAGAATTTGTCATTAGTAATGTCGGATTAATAAAATATTTGATTTGCACTCAGGAAATCATTGTATTGTAGAAAGTATTTGGAAGAACATATATTGTCACTGGATTTTGACAATTGCCAGATATCAGTGGGATTTCATGAATGTTATCACATGAGTGCCAGAGCATTCTGAAGTGTTACAGTCTGGGCATGGGTGTGTCACGTTCGCTCCCCGACCGCGCTCGTTATCTTTTCTCCGCAGGATGCTGGAGGGCAGCAGATTGGCTTCTTGCTAGGAAGCTGTGGTGTTGCCTTAGCTCTTACCAGCGAAGTTTGTCTAAAGGGGCTGCCAAAAACCCAGAATGGAGAAATTGTACAGTTTAAAGGTTAGTGATATTTGTACCTGAATTCTTAGTTAAAAGTTAAAGCTGAGTGGTTTAGTGTTTTAATTTAATAATAGCTAAGTAACATACATTTTCTTATTTAATTCTCACAATCTTATGAAGTAGGTACCATTATTAGCCCCGTTTTACAGGTGAGGAAACTGAGGCACAGAGAGGTTAAGTAACTTGCCCAAAGTCACAGCTAATAAATGGCAGAGCAGCGATTTGAACCCAAATCTGATGCCACAGCCCACACCCTTAACCTTTATGCTGATGGTTGGAAAAAGCTACCACTCTGTTCACTAAAGCTAAATGCTACATGTAGAGACAGAGGATAGACCACTAACCTCAGTGGACTTCCACTGCCAAATGGACCTCCCAATTGTCGAGGTAATGTCAAGGCCTGGAATTAGCATGTGGAAAGATGTTACTTTTGAAAGAAGGTATAATTGTCTGGTGATTTATCACTAAAAATTAATAAAAATATTTTACTGATTATAAAGTAACCTTGATTTGGTCTCTTGATATTTAAAATGACCAAATCACTGTGAACTTCTTCCCTCATGGCTTAGGCAATTCAATTTTTATTTTGGGTTTGATTAAGGTTGGCCTCGGCTCAAATGGGTTGTAACAGATTCCAAGTACCTTTCCAAGCCACCTAAGGACTGGCAGCCCCACATCTCACCTGCTGGGACAGAACCAGCGTACATAGAGGTAAGTCCTGAGACGAGAACATGCATTCTGGCCTTTTCTTTGGCTTCAGTTGCTATCTCAAAATTTTAAACTTTTTGCAGTGTTCATGTTAGAAGTTCCTCCTGGCTTGTTAGATTTCCATCTTTTGGCTTAGAAGATGCCTTGTGGTGGACATTCTATTCTAATTATTTTTAACAGCAATACACATTCAGGGCAAAGGCTGCAAAGAAATTGATCCTTGCCATGTAAGAAAGTTACAAAAGACTTAAAGTACAAAGGTTTAAGAAATGATTTACTGGCAGAGATGTTTCTCTGCTGCTTTCAGGGGAGCGGGTGGGAAGCAAGAGACTGGAGAAATGAGGAGGGAAGAGAACTGTCCTTGAACAAATTTAACAGAAGATAAAGAGCAGGAAGAAACAGACGGCTAGAGGGTTTGGTATTGGAGGGTAGTGTAGGAACTTGACTGACTGATAACATGTTGCGGTTGAGGGATTCAGTCCTGCCGCATCCCAGACACCAGGCTAAGTGCTTTAAATGCATCATCTCAGTCAAGCCTCACAAGTACCCTGTGAGGTGGGGCTGTTATTAAACCTGTCCTGTGTTATAGGTGAGACTTGAACGAACTTGAATAACCAACCAAAGCTCATATGACTCAGAAATGGCAGAGCTGGGACTCAAACTCATACTTCTTTCACTCTCAAAGCTGTGCTCTTGATTACTCTGCATGCTGCTTGAGACATATTAGTAAATGCTCACCAACTGTTTGCTAAATTCATGAATAAACAAATCAATAAATTTTTTTTTAAAAGGTTTGGGGAAAAACTCCACCCATCCTTGAGCCCTCTGGTGATAACTTTGGCTGTAAGAGGGAAGAGAGCGGGCAGTAGCTTTGAGAGGTGATGTGGTAATGTTGAATGCAAGGATTGCTTTGAAAGATGGAAGAGATCTGAGTATGTTTAAATGACAGAACAAGTAAATAGGTGATTAAAATAGCAAGTTTAGGGATCAACTCTCAGTCCGTATCATCTCTCAGTGGTGACATGGGTATCGCTCCATCCTCCTTCAAACTGCTCCCCGGCTTCCCTGACTGCTCTCAGTTCTCCTGCCAGCTGACCACTCCTTTCAGTCTTCTTTATTGGTTCTTCCTAAAAGGTGAAGGGCCCTTTATTATGTGGATTAAGCAGAGGTGCTTAGCCCTCCAGCCTCGTGTGAAACTACTGCCCTCTGGGGCCATTTCTAGGCTTCTGCTGTTCTGAATTAACTTGCAGTTTTCACTTGGAACCCTCTTACTACCCACAGGACATTGCTCATGAGTTTAAAGTATCCTGTGGGCAATGGGGAGCTCTTAAAGGGTGCTAAGAATAAATATGTTGTTAAAGATTTATCTGGTTTGGTTGAGGTTAAGAAGGGAAACAGGGAGACCAGCTTTTACAGTTATCCCAGCTGCCCAAGCTCGTGGTGATGGGGCTAGAGAAAGTAGATGGAGTTGAGAGACAGTAAAGAAGTAGAAGAGGCAGGACTTGGTGACTGACTCTGGAGAGGGAGGAGGCAAGAAAGACTCTCAGGTTTCTGACTTGGGCATCTGGGGCAGATGGCAGCATCCTTCACTAAGACAGAAAATACAGCAAGAGATGTTTTCGTGGGTGAGGGGTGGGGGTGAAGTCAGTGTTGGATACATTGGGTTTCACAGAACTATGGGTCACCCAAGGTGAACAGTTGACTGTGAATCTGGATCTCTGGAGAGAGGTCTGGGTTGGAGATAGAGAATTAGGAGTCATCAGGAATGTGGTACCCTGATTGGATAAAGTGAATGGAGAAGAGGAAGAACAACACAACTTTTAGGGAATGCCAGCCAACATTTAAGAGATGGGCAGAGAAAGTGGAGGGGAAAGAGACGGGGGAAAGAGAATAGGAATAGGAGAGAAGAGTATCACAAAAGCTGGGAAAGGAGAAGCGTTAAGAAAAGATGTTGGGGCCGGCCCGGTGGCACAGCGGTTAAGTGTGCACGTTCTGCTTTGGCGGCCTGGGGTTCGCCGGTTCGGATCCCGGGTGCGGACATGGCACCGCTTGGCAAGCCATGCTGTGGTAGGCGTCCCACACATAAAGTGGAGGAAGATGGGCACGGATGTTAGCTCAGGGCCAGTCTTCCTCAGCAAAAAGAGGAGGATTGGCAGCAGTTAGCTCAGGGCTAATCTTCCTCAAAAAAAAAAAAAAGAAAAGAAGATGTTACAGAAAGGTCTGATAAAACCAAGTATGCGATGTGTCCTTTTAATTTAACAGTCAAAAAGTTACTGATCTTGGTAAAAGCAACTTAAATGGAGCATTGAAGTGAGAACAAAACTATAGTTGATTGATTTGCAGGAGTAAATAAGCCATATGTAGGTCTCCCCCCCTCCCAAACTGGGAGCTTCTGGCAGACAGGGACCCCGTCTTTCGCACCTTTGACTGCAGTGCTGGGCGCACCGTGTCTTTGATACCGTGCTTCTATTAATGCAGCTCATGTCACATATTTGTTTTAGCTTCTTTAGCAGCCACTTCACACTGACGACTAATTAAACTTTTAAGAATTGTTCACACCTGCTTTTTTGAGCTTTGTCATTCCCCAGTCCTATCTTTGTGTGATTAGAGTTCAGGGCCCAAATGCGTAGCCTCAAATATTCCTGTGAAACATGTTAAATTCGGCCCGTTATCATGGCTTATCTGAATTTCGTTTTTGGATTCTAGTTTTGTCATTTGAAATTACCCATTTTGTTGTGTTTCTGATGTTTTGTTTGGTGTTTTTTTTTTTCTAGTATAAAACAAGCAAAGAAGGGAGTGTAATGGGAGTCACGGTGTCCCGCCTTGCGATGTTGTCTCACTGCCAAGCTCTATCCCAGGCCTGCAATTATTCTGAAGGTCAGACTTCGTCCCATGACTGCCCTCATTGTGAGCCTCAGATATATGTGACTACAGCAGAGTCCCCAGTGATTGGATTCCAGTTAATGACCAAATTCAGTGTGACATGTTCTAAGACACATTCTTGGCTTGCTTTTGCTATCTTCTTTTTCACAAATATGCTGTAATTTAAAGGAACTAAAATTCTGGGCAAACCAAATTTGTAAAACATGATTCTAGAGTGCAGAATTAGAAAATTAATTAAAACCATGTGTTTCTTAGCTGCGGCGCGTCAGGTGTCTCTATCTTGCCCTGTGTATAGAGCTGCCACCAGCTGTATGGTTTGGAGTTAAAGTCAAAGAAATTTAGCTACGGGAAAGCACAAATTCAAACACAAAAGTGTATTCTATATTGTTGAATTTTAGATGTGTTGATATATATTGTGTGAGAACTATTTGCCTTAGCATATTCTTTACAATATTAATTTTTTTAGTGTTTTATTTTCCTTTCATAGAATGAAACAAGTTAATACATGTGTGTTATAGAGTAGCATTGTTTGGTAAAGTGTATATATAATGGAAGCAATCAAAATGCCAAAAAATAAGGATTGATCAAATTATAACAGTTCATATAATGGGTTATATACCCTCAGGCATTACAACCCATGTTCTTGAATATTAAAGATAGGGGGCAATTGTTTCAATATATCATTAAGTGGAAACAAATTAGATACAGAGCAGTGTATGCCACTTTTGTTATGTTAGCTATCTATCTATAAGCATGCTTAAAATATGTGTGTCTATGTAGATAAAAGTTACAGATATATATACAACCAACATTTTTTATTTTCTCTAGGAAGTGTAATCTTTTACATGTGTTCAGGAAACTTCCGAAGTCTCTAAAGTAAACATATGTTCTTTATATAATTAGGGAAAAAATATTATCTCTTGGAAGATAGTGCCTAAGCCATAAGGAATTTTGAACTCATTGTCTCTTGATCAGTCCCCGAGCCGACTTGAGGGGACCCTCAAGTAATCAAAAGACCCTGAGAGCTTTTAGTAATTTCTTTCAAAGTACCAAATCAGTTGTTTCATAGAGGCAAGTGACATGACTTTGCTACTTAACACTAAAGATGATTTCCGTGTGTTTTTTCTATTTTAGGGGAAACAGTAGTAAATGTTTTAGACTTTAAGAAGGATGCTGGGCTGTGGCATGGCATGTTTGCGGTAAGCTCCTCAGAATTAAGGCCTGTAGGGTACATTGTGCTCAGGATTCAGGTCAATCTGCATGCTGGGTAACCAGAGCATCTCTCAGTGCTTGATTGAAATTTAAGCCCCCAAAAGATCAATAATATTCTCCAGAGGAGTTTAATTTTGTAGTACAAATAGTAATTTTTTTTTAAGGAGAATGTAATTCTGTTTTTTCTTCATGTGTAGTTGGGTATACCCTTCACATAATAGTATGTGGGAGAACTTAGGATCAAAAATGTTAAAAACATCTGCTATGATGGCTCAAAGCCTAAAAGGTTCTACAAGTCACTAAATATTTATTGATGATTTAAAAAGTATGTTTCTGAAGAAAGGATTACATAAATATATTTAGAACTTGGCAACTGTAGCTAATAACATCCAGCCTTTCTGTTGGACAAAATGTATGGAATGACTCCGTGCTGCAGTGAAAGAATGGAGTGATGAGGTAGCTCAGGCTACTTTCTGTAACAGAGGAAGCAGGTAACATGCTATGGGGGTTAGAGAAAGGTGAGCTCCTCTCAGCTCTGGCATCAAGGCTATTTTTATGGAAGAGGTGAAGTTGAGTTGGACTTTGAAAAATAAATAAGATTTAGCCATACAGAGATATTTTTGAGGTGGAGGTCAAGAGAGGGGACAGTTCAAGTGGGAAAAGCTATCATATGTAGCATGCTGATTAGGAGTAGGGAGAGAGGAGAGATAACAGATTCTGGAGTTGAAAAGGATCTCCGACGGGACCTCGTCCACCTTCCTTACACGGTACAGGATTCTGAGAAAGAGTTGAAAGTGAAGCATGAAGGAAGAGGAGGAGGGACCGTTTTCACCCAGGACCCCTCAGATTAGTAATAGCCTTAGTCCTTGATGCTACTTTCCAGCTCTTTTCTGAAGCCCTTCCCATTTTGTTTTTTATCAGCAGTTAAAAATCCCTTGTGGGAAGTTAGAGGGATCTTCTCCTTGTGACACAAAGAACAAGATAGGGACATGTGTGAAGAGTTAGTTATAAAAACTGTTCTTTCCCTGAAATCCAAAAGTGTCTCACCATAGCTAGAAACTTGAGGCAGGGAGGAAAAAGAAGCTTATAATCTTCGTTTCTTTGGGCCACTTAGATCCTGAACAAAATGGCCAGTCTAAATACTAAGAGTTACTTTCTCTTGAGGTTGAGTCTCTTTGGGGGCAGGGAGTCCTAGGTATGTTTGGTTTGGGTGGCAGGAGAGATACCAAATTGCGTTACTCCCTCAGCTCACTCGGCTTTATCTACCCAAACACCTAACAGGTCTGGGCAGGACCTCTCTGAGCAACAGGGAAACTTGGGTTTCTTGCTTTGTACTGCCCACACCTTTGTGGTATGTGGTGAGCCTGACCATGGTGAAGGCACTGAGTGGGTGGGAGGGCAGCTTGGCAGTGTCTGTCAGATTTGAAGAGCATCTCTCCTAGGCCCCACAGGACCACTTTTCTGTGTCTGCCCTGGAGAAACACTTGCACACCTGCCCAGGGAAGGGAGTATAAATATGTCCCTTGAAACACTCTAATAGCAAAAAAATTGTCAATAATAAAGAAATGCCCAAATAAATGGTAGTATAGTCATACTATGGAACACTATGTAGCAGTTCAAAAGAATTGTGTAGATCTCTTATACTGATGTGCATAGATTTGGCTCTAAAACAATTTAAGTGAAAAAAAGAAAGTTGCCGATGTATGTGTAATACATCTTATATGTTAAAAATCCTTTACGTTTCTATGGGGACAAATACATATGTAAATACGTAGAAAAAGGACTGGAAGGAAACATCCCAGATTCATAACGTTGATCCTCTCTGAGGAGGAGAGGAGGGGACCAGGTGTGAGGGTGGGTGGCAAAGGAGACTTCAACCTTAAAGTTAATATTTCAGATTTTTTCAAAGAGCATGTATTTGAGTATTACTTGTATGATTACAGTCTTTAACAAAATATCAGCTCAATTTTAAAATGCTAAGTATGTCTTAGGTATTGATTGCTTTTTATCTTTCTTTGCTTTTCAGAATGTAATGAATAAGATGCATACAATTAGCGTACCCTATTCCGTTATGAAGACTTGCCCTCTCTCTTGGGTCCAAAGAGTACATGCCCACAAAGGTAGTTACAGCATCTAAGCTTCCGTTATGTAGCTGTTTGAGCTAAGATTTCAGGGATTTTCAAATTTCTCTCTGGGGACATAATCCTTTGCCTAGGTGGCTTGACAAATTTTAGAGTTCAATTACTATAAAATTAGGTATGTTGTCTATTTCATCTCGCTTATGTCCTTCTTAAGAATTAAGATGAATTTGCCTGAATCTGAGCCCTGAATTAGATTTATTGGGTGCTTTGGTGTTCAAAGCTTCATTGGCTGGGAAATGTGGCCTGCCTACAGGTCACAGTGAGCAAAATGGTTGTGTGTCCTGTCAGTTGCTGCTACCTTGGAGCACCTGGCACAATTTCTCTGAAACCTTTTTTATCTTCCCTAAGTGAACATCGTGATCTCTAAAATAAGTAAAAATGTTTTTATTGTATTATGTACCCATTTAGCGGGCATGTGTGTGTTAACTTTATCCCTTTTGAATTTATAGCCAAGGTAGCTTTAGTAAAGTGTCGAGACTTGCACTGGGCTATGATGGCACATCGGGACCAAAGAGATGTGAGCTTGAGTTCCCTCCGGATGTTAATTGTGACTGATGGAGCTAATCCCTGTGAGTATTTCTAGGATGTGGGTCTGGGAATATCCTTTCTTTTGGTAGATTGAGGTTTTTGCCTTGTTTTCTGTAAGTTTATTATTTTTTTTCTTAACATCCGTATTGAGATATAATTCACATACCATGCAACTCACCCATTTAAAGTGTACAGTTCAATGGTTTCAGTATATTCACAGAGTTAGGCAACTGCCACCGTGATCTAAGTTTATAACGACATCACCCCAAAAGGAGACCCCATACCCATGAGTAGTCGCTGCCCATCTCTCACCCTCTGTCCCCTAGCCCTAGGCTACTGCTACTCTACTTTCTGTCTCTGTAGATTTACCTATCCTGGACATTTCATATAAATGCAGTCGTGCTTACGTGGTCTTTCGTGACAGGCTTCTTCCACTGAGCATGTTTTCCAGTTCATCTGTGCCGTAGCATGTGTTCATGCTTCATTCCTTTTTATTGCCATATAATATTGCATTGTATAAATATACCACATTTTATTTATCCATTCATCATCCTGTAGGTCCACAAGCTTTTAAAACCACTCCTTCTTGCTCACTCATTTATATCCTTTTTCTATCATGTAATTAAAATGAGCATTAAGAAGGTGACTTGATGTAACTGAGTGTCTGGACTTTATGAAAATTCCCCTTATCATCAAATCAAAGGAATTTGCAAAAGCTTTTAGAAATCTTACCGTGTTACCAGCTTTTCCCCACAAGCACAGACACCCTGAGCCGCCACACAGTGGAATCAGGTAAAGCTTTAGATGCTGTGCTCTTTTTCATAAACGGATTTTTGTCAGTAGTCACAATGGTCATCCTGGTATAAAACACAGACATGGGATTGACCTTAATAAGAAACAAGGCAGAGAAAATCACACAGAAGAGGGTGGAACTAAGCCAGAATATTAGTCCTGCACTGGCTGAAATAGTGACTTCAGGGAGAGTTGCTCAGTTCCAAACTGGCAACCTGTTGCCTGCCACGCATCTCTGCTGCTGATCGGGCAGTTTGGTGGGAGCAGCTGGATTCCAGGTTATAACTTTAAATAGCGTCAGTCACCTTTCGTGGGCTGGATGAGCATTCATTTGTCCTTGAAGTGTATCAGCCATCTAACAGGCACAGTAAAATATTTGTATGGAATTAATGGTGTACCATGAGAGTTCTCGTGAGAAACAAATGTGTCGGCTCTCCACTCTTTGCCAGTTTCCTGTAGTAATGAAAAGCACAATTTCAGCTTTCAAGTTGATCTGTTCCACCTCCTTAGGGTCTGTGTCATCCTGTGATGCCTTCCTGAGCCTGTTCCAAAGCCATGGATTGAAGCCTGAGGCCATCTGTCCATGTGCTACTTCTGCGGAAGCCATGACTGTCGCAATCCGAAGGTATTATTCAGAATGTTGGTGCTCCGGATGTAATTTACAATTTTGATCCAACGTGCAGTATTTACTAGGCGATCCCAAGGAGTGCTGGCTAATTTTCTGCTTCATAAGCCTGAAAGTGGAAATGATTTTATAAAGCAGTTTGAAGCATCTCATTTATTTTTCCCACTCTCACCCTAAGTGTAACTGGCAAACTGAAGATTTACTTTAGTTCTTCTCATCTTGCATTTGTGAATTAGTTCTTTTTCTGTGTTGTTTTGCTCTTTGGAATCCTTAGTTAGCAACTTAGACTGAAATAGGCTGTTCTTGATCATAGCTCAAGTATGGAAAGTACATATACAGTACACACAAGCCAATCTCTTCTGAACTACTGATTAAAATTTGCTTTTTCCACCTGAATGAAAGTTGGCCATGCTTTGTCCATATGAATTTGATTAATTCTGCATGTTTTTGGTAGAGAAAATGAGTATTTTTGTGTATAGCAGCCAGAGGATGTTTGCTTTCCTACATATTCATACTTTTCTCTTACTATCATTTAATTTGCCAGATTTGATGAGTTTATTTTTGTTTTCAGGCCTGGAGTTCCAGGGGCCCCTTTGCCGGGAAGAGCCATTCTCTCAATGAATGGATTGAGCTATGGGGTCATACGGGTCAATACCGAAGATAAAAATTCAGCACTGACGGTCCAGGACGTGGGACACGTAATGCCCGGTGGTGAGTTCTCAGGAGCACGTTTAGTTTTCCATAAAGATTTCTCATTAGAGATAGTCAAGCCTAATAAAATATGAGATTCAAAACCAGGAATCTAAAATTCAGAACTTAGTCACTTCATTTCTCAAAGCCTCTCTAATAGTTAGGTGATTCTGATTGTACTTGCCTCCTGACAGTATGGGATGATTTAATTTGAATGCTTCAATGACAGTTGTTCACATGGAAAGCTAAGGACTGAGTGATGCTAAAATTGTCTGGTTTTCACTAATTGCCAAGACCTTGGGGCCGGCAGAAAGTTAGAGCACACTGCTTTCTTGAGGGTTTGAGTTTGACCTGCCTAGGGGTAAATTCATTTAACCTATTTTTTTGGACTTTGCAGTTATTTTTAATATGTCACTCTCTTTAAAAGTTTCAGTCTGCATCTGTTTTGTGTTTTAGCTGCTGAATTTTTAAAAATATTTATCATCAGGGTTAAAAAAATAGAAATTTCAGGTATATTTTTGTAGTGTCAGGTCTATTTTTAACATTCCTGTTTGGTATTCTTACTTAATGCCACTCAGTAAATGCTAAGTTTTCCTGGGTTCACAGGGACGAGCTGTTATTTTGCAGGAGTTTTCCAGATCTCTGTACCTTAACTGTCTCTTCTGTACACCAGGGATGATGTGCATTGTGAGACCCGATGGACCTCCCCAACTCTGCAAAACAGATGAAATCGGAGAAATCTGTGTCAGCTCCAGAACAGGAGGCATGATGTACTTTGGGCTTGCTGGTGTGACAAAAAGTACATTTGAGGTACGTGCTATGCAAGCTTCTCGGGGAGACTGGGGAGGTCAGATATCCCAGGGCAGATGAGCTGGCTGATGGGCATGGCATAGTGTAGCAGTGGAGAGCGTGGACTGCTCAAGTTCGAATCCTAAGTCTGCCACTCCCTGCTGACCTTGGGTGAGTTGCTTAGTCTCTCTCTGCCCCAATTTCCTTATCTTTAAAATGTGAGCAATCGTAGTACCTACCTCATAGGATTGTCATGAGAACTGAAAGAGTTAATGTTTATAAAGTGCTTAGAACATCACCTGGCACACAGGAAGTGCTATTGCTTATCTAGGTAAATAAAGAGTAAGAGGCCTCACAAAAACTCACTCTGGTGAATATGCCATGGTTTGAGCTTTATAAACCCAAAAGTTTAATCTTGAGAGTATGGTGAGAATGGATCCATCTCTTGAGAGTAGACTCACGTTAACCGAGCTTGTAGAGACTGATGTAAACCAGAATGCCGGGTTACTGATGAAAAATGAACTGTCCTGTCACAGGGCAGATTGCTCCCATTCTTCAACCTTTCAGACAAATATTTATCGAGCACCTTCTATGTATCTGGCACTGTTCTAGATGCTTGTGGTGCAACAGGAAAACACACAAAGCTCCTCAAATAGCTCGTATTCTAGAGGAACTAGCACATTGTTTCCCTGCAGGCACTTCTGCACGTGAAGCCAAATTGTGATGAAAGGTGCCTGGTGAGCCTGGAAATCAGAACAAGCATAATTAATTGTCTGTATTTCATAATTGGGATTAACCTGCCTCAGGGTACCTTTTAGGGAACAGAGAACTCCAGTTTATGGGCCATTTCACCTTCCTACTAGACGGGGCCTATATGACCACTGCCGCTTTTCAGTTCTTCCAGCTTCCTTTTGGGCTCATTTAGACTGGTGATTCTCAGTTTCAGCATGGCAGGGCACATCTGTCCCCCTTGAAAGTCAGCATATGAAATTATGTAGCAGTAGATGTAACCGGGGAAGAGTGTTAGCTATATGAATGGTGTGGTGGCTGAAGAAGGTTAAGAGCTCCTGGCTGACCATCGTCTGTGTTTACACAACCTAAAATGGTATAAATTATTAAATGTCTGTCTGTCATTACCATCATCATCATCATCTTTTTACTACTACCTTCTTGGCCTATCTTCAAAAGTTGTGAGCAGTTCAACTTGATAGAAGTCGATCTTCGCAGACTCTTAAAGCATATGTTCACCGCCAGTCTCTGGGTTTACTTTCTCAGGTGACTAATTACCTCTGCTGAGTATGTGTACATTTTACTAATTTAGATCTCACTCTATTTCTCTCATTTTTAAGTGCTTGGATTACATATATTTCCAAGATCTGAATTTTTCTTCATTGCATTTTCCTTGCTGTAAATGAGATCCTCAAGCAATATTCGAAGATACTGATAATATTTTATTATGTTGCCATTCCTGTGAGGACAATGCCTAGTCAAAATTCTCAGATTTAATATCAAACTGCCAGGTTCATAGTGATGACGAAATTTTGAAATCTGCAGTATAAATATAATAATAGTGAAGTAGAATAAAAATCCTAACCCAAAAAGGAGAAAACTGTTGCCTTGGTTTTACAAATTAAAGTTTCTAGTATCTTTCTTACTAGATTCTTATATTTAAACCCTGAGAGTGGGTTAACATCTCACCAGGACAAAAGACCTAGTAATGACTGGTCAGAAAATAAAAGTGCATTTTAAAAATAAACTACTGGTGAGAAAACTCTTGTAACACATGAGAGCAAAGAGCTAATTTTCCATCGCCTTCACTTACTAGCTGTTTGCTAGGAGGCAGATGCAACTCTGCGCCTCACATCCTCATCCGTAAAAGGGAAATAAGAATCCTCCTTCCTAGGGCTGTCTTGAGGATTAGCTAAAGCAATTGGAACATGCCTGACTCATGATAAGCATTTAATAAATGTTAGCTCTTGTTATAATTGTTCCCTGTATAAAAAAAGAAATCTTAAAAATTAAAGGGAAAAAAACCAGTGAAATAGAAAAAAATAGACAGGAGACATGAATAGGCTATTCACAAAAGAAATGCAAATGGCCAGTAAATAAAGGAAAAGAATTTAATCCATATTGCTTATAAAGAAATGCAGTTAAAGTAACAGTGGGATATCTTTTTTTGCCTACCAGATTGACAAAGTATAGTAAAAACATTCTTATGGATATTAGTGGAGTGTAAATTGCTGTAATAATTTTATAGCATAGCCTGTTAAAATGGAAGACTCATCATGCCTTTTGTACAAACGCACAAAAATATGTACAGGAGTATTTAGTAAAGCACCATTTTTAATAGTGAAAAATTAGAATGACCTACACAGCCAGAAAGACTAGGTACATTCTAATAGTACTAATTCCAGTAGTTTCCTGAGTGGTGACTTTGGGCAGGCACTGTGCGTATGTCTGCAGATCTGTTTCTATTCCCTTCATCTTGACCGTCAGCCTGTGAAGGGCATTGGGAGTTCCATTTTATGGCCAAAGAAATGAAGCGTAGGGAAGTCCAGGAATTTACCCAGAGTCCACATTACCAGCAAGTGGCAGAACCAGAAACTGAGCTTACATCTGACTCCAAGGGCTGTGCTCTCCCGTCCCCCATGCGATGGTGCGTTACAGAACTATCGTACAAAGGGAGCTGATCGACTGTTACCAACCTGTAACGGTATCCAAAATACAGATATTATGTGCAAAATATGTAACATACAGTTTGTGAAAAAGCAAGTTGCAAAACACTATTTATAATATAATCCCTTAAAAAAATTTTAATATGTTGATATGCACATCTGAAAAAATTCTAGAGAGAGAAACTACGAATTGTAAATGTTATCTCTTAAGGAGGTGGATCACTGGATTCACTATTTATATAATTTCAGCTTTTCAACAAGCATGTATTACTGTTATAATTTTTTTAAAGACTTTTAAAAAATCAAACACAATTTTTAAGACAAAGCTCAGATTTTCACTTTCTTCCTTCTGTCTCTTAGGTGATTCCAGTGAATTCCACAGGCTCTCCTGTTGGGGACGTGCCATTCATCCGGTCAGGATTGCTGGGGTTTGTGGGGCCGGTAAGTGATACTCTCATGTTTGTTTTGGTGCATCTGATCCAAATATTTGTACTGTAGTTCACAGAACAGAGCATATTCTGATTAGTTCAAGAGTGTTACAAGGACACTTTTATATTTAGGGCAGTTCCTATAATAAGAATGTTATAAAATGAGTTAATGTTTATTGTTTCCGTTACCCAAGTTCATTTCAGTCCTTCAAACTAAGTCATTCCTTTTTTATTTTCAAAACTCTCGTCACTTATTCTTGCTAGCTTTCTTTGATTTGATTAATATGTTTCAATAATTTAGAATAGTGCTGAAAAAGTTACCTTCAATAGCAAAGGGAAACCATAGTAAATAGAGTACAAAGCATTTTCATACAAAGCGTCAGCACTACACCATGTGTGATAGTCAATTCTTTGAATGAATTGACTTTGAATTCTTTGAATGAAAGCAATTTGTTTTTCAGCAACTGGTATTTATAGGCACTGAGTTTACAGGGACAATTAGGATATAAAACCTGTTCTCCGAGAGCTCGCAGTTAGCTGCATGAGCCAACAAGCAAGGCAGAGAGCTCCATCATGAAGGGCTTCGCGTGACATGATGGGAAGCGTGGATTTTATTTTATAAGTAATAGGCATTCATTATCGCAGTTAAGCCCTTATACCTTCATCCATCACTAATTACCGCCTTACCCTCTCTTTCTTCTCCTCTTAACAGCTTACCTTATATAAGAAAAGGTCTAATTTTATTTGTTTCTTCCCCACTATTTATGGGGGCAGTGGAGGTGAGGGCATACCTCTAAGAGAACTGCTGTCCTAGAAAGAGAAGTCTATACCTGCTGTCTTGACTTCTTCACTCAGCACCAAGAAATTCTCAAAGACCCAGCTCTGCTAGTTAGGTCCAAGATGGAGCTCCAGCCATCACATCTGCCTTCCAGGAAACAGGACAGAGAAAAGCGTGCAGTCTTACTGTCTCTTAAGGAAGATTCCCTGAAGCTGCTGAGCGACACTTCCACGTATATCTCATTGTTCTGAACTAGTCACATGGCCGCCTACCTGCAGGGGAGGCTGAAATGCAGTCTTTATTTTCATCAGCCATGCCCAGCTAAAAATTCTATTACTGTGAAAGAAATAGAGAAACGGACATTGGGGGACTAGCTGTGACTGTCTCGTTCTCTTTATTTACTTCCTGTAGCTCTTTTCAGACTATTTGGGAAATGGCTGGTTCTCTTCTGTCTTCTGGGATGGGCCAGTAGCTTCTTGAGACCAGAGGTTATGTCTTACTTACCTAGGTCAGTCACTGTGTGGCCCTATATTGTGCCCAGTAAATCAGTGAGTGACATTCACATGGAGATGACTACTTCATCATTGAATATATGTAAATGGTCCAAGAAATTTAGGAATTCTGTAATGGGAAAAATTAATTTATTGCAAATGGGTCTGGGAGAATTATTGATAATAACAGATAGTAAAATTATTTATACAGCCTTTTAAAAAGGGCATTGACAGCAGACTTTCCTGCAGCTTGTTATCTTCCTGGAAAGGAGGGGCTCGTATAGTGTTCCTTAGACCTTTCGTTATTCGCTGATTGCTAATCTTGCCAGATGGAAACAGCATTACCCTTGAACCTGAAACAGTCATTCTCACATTAAAACTGTTTTAATCTCTTCCTAATTCCAGTATTAAATGAATTAAAATTTTTCTCCTCTGCATCCATCCCATGAATAGGTACAAAAGATGAACTAATACATAATCATGGCTGGGAAAATAAACTGCTTGTGTGGAATCCTAGTTGCTTTCTTATAAAATTCTTCCCTAAGAATCGATATGAACGGATCCCCTTCTTATGTAGCATGAGAACCCATTAAGTGTAAGATGCCACTGATTTCCCTAGTGATTTCTGAGATGTCAAGATGTGAAACAGTTTCTTAGAATCCATAAAATATGATATTGTTTTCTTTCTTCTATTTTTAATGAGATCTATTTCAAAGCAGGAAGTAAAATGTCTGTTTTAGTATTTGAACTATGGAAATCAAGGTAAATCCTTGTTACCTTTCAGGGCAGCTTGGTGTTTGTGGTTGGAAAAATGGATGGGTTACTGATGGTTAGTGGTCGCAGACATAATGCTGATGACATTGTTGCTACTGGATTGGCTGTTGAATCAATAAAGACTGTTTATAGAGGAAGGTGAGTAGTACAAAGTTCCAGTGTTAGCAATTCCAGTGGATTCTAAAATCTCTTTATAGGGTGATTTGAGTTGTATTCTGTAGATTCTCTTTCCAAATGATTATTTTTGGTTAAACATATCAGAAACTGGGCTTTGAGCATTTATCTTAAAATGTCTGGTCCTTTGGCTGTAATTGAGAGGAATAAGACATAACCATATCCTATATTTCAGTTTTTAATTATTACTATTTGTTGAATCCTGAGGACTGAGAATTCTAAAACATTGAACTTCCTGCATTCCTTCAATACAGAAGTAGGCCCATTCAGTCTAGGTGAGATAGCTGCTACTCCACAGGAGTTTCACATCTAGGAGTTGTTTCTCGTACTCACCTCTAACTAAATTATTATACCATCTTAACGCAGAGACTGACGTAGTACATAAGTGCTAATTTCAGATTCCATGGATGAAGTCAATTACATATCCTTTTTTCTTTGCTTATTAATTCAAGAAAGGATGTTTGGTACATATTTGAGTAATTGATGTCCTATTTACAATGATGGACATATGTCTTTAAAGCAATCTTAGTGTCCCTGTAGTTTTTTAAGTAAGAAAAATTAATTAAACCAATACAGAACCCGTTCTTGAAACATGTAGTTTGTTATAATGATGTGGCATCCTGTGAGCGGTAAACTCCACGGGGCTGGACCTTCTGTCCTTGGTCACAGCATATCCCCAGCACTCAGCACAGTGCCTGGCACACGGTAGGTGTTCAATAAATGTGTGGGTAAAAGGAAGGAAGAAAGGGAGATGGTTGGACATGCTGGCACATTCAGCTCTCCAGTGACTTCCCATTCTTTCGTGCATTCATTCAACAAATATTTATTGGGTGCCAACTGTATGCCACTCTTCCAGATGCTCAGGGTGTGGCCAAGTCTCTGCCCTTGTGAAGCTCACATTCTCATTGGGGGAAACAGACAGGAACCACATAGGGAAACAGAGAATGTGTGAGATGCTGATAAGTGCTCTACAGAAAGAACACAGCGGGTGGGAGTGTGCTTGCCGGTTTATATAGGGTGGTCTGGGAATGCCTCACTAGTAAGGGGACGTTTGAGCGGAGACCTCACTCAGAACATCCCCGTCCCCTTGGCCTGCCAGGTCCTCTGTGACCGCCCTTGCCTGGATCTGACCTCTCCCCACCACTCTCTGCTTCACCACTCTGCTCTAGGCACACTGGCCTTCTTGCTGTTCCTCAAACCTGCCAAGCTCGTTCCTACCTCAGAACCTTTTCGCTTTCCGTTCCTCCTGCCCGGAAACCTCTTCCTCCAGATCTTCGCATGGCTCGCGTCCTCACCTCATTCAGGTCTCTGCTCCAGTGTCCACTCCTCAGGGAGGCGCTCCCCAACCACCCTGCCTTTGTAGTCCGCCCCCCGCACACCACTCCACCTCCTTACCCCGCCTTAGTTTTCTCCCAGTGTGTATTACAACATGACATTATTTTATATTGATTTTTTTGTTCTGTCTCTCTGACACGCAAGCTCCATGAAGACAGGGACTTTGTCTTATTTATCACTATGTCCCAACATTCACAACAGTGGTGCTTAATACGTGTTATTTGAGTCCTTGTTTTGATGGTAATGATTGTGACATTTTCTTTTCTAAACTACTCATTCCTGGGTAGTGTGGTGGGGATGTCCCCTCTCTGTGATTCCAACTGAGCAAAGCAACTAGGACTGGTTGTGAAGGGAGTGCTGATGTGTCTGATCTGTCTCTCTTAGAATTGCTGTGTTTTCTGTGTCTGTATTTTATGATGAGCGCATCGTGGTGGTCGCAGAACAAAGACCTGACGCGTCTGAGGAAGACAGTTTCCAGTGGATGAGCCGCGTGCTGCAGGTGAGCGCGCCGTGGGTCTTTGTCCAGGTGGAGTGGCTTTGTTGTCAGAGTGGCCCCAACCACTAATGAAGCATTTTCTTTGATGGGCCAGTTATGCCACCGTATTTTCTTCTTCTTAATCACTACTGAAATATTCTGGGTACTATTAGCAAAATCAGATAATTGATACCATTTCTCTTTGTGGACCACATGGTATTTTTCTGCTCCAGTTGCCAAGAACAATTAAATTGATTTGCCTCAGCAAATTCTTCCACTTTTTTGTGCCTGAGTGTTTACTACCCATGAAAGTTTTAACAATCCATATGTGGAACACATCTTTTTCAGTAATCAATCCTTTCGTCAACAGCTACAGTCTTACTACAGGCTATAAGTGGTGCCTAGAGTTCGAGGGATGCAAGAAAATATAAGACGTTGTTCTTACCCTGAAGGAGCTTTAATGTGGAGTTTAGAGATCTAGGTGAGATAAACCACTAGGGCAGGAGGAGGACTTGGCTCGGTGTAAGGGATGTATTTCTAGAGGGGGCAGGCCGGAATGATAGAGAGAGCCCAGTCTTCATTCAGAATCACAGACTTTGAATCCCACCTTCACGCCCTACCACGTCTGTGCCTTTGGGCGAGTTACTTAACCTCGCTGAGTTTATTTCCTAACCTGTAAAGTGGGGATAAAATCATCTATATTACAGAGCTTATTGGAAGGATTAATTGATAGTAATTAGATAATTAATGGTAGTATTTAGTGCCTGCATTCAGTAAATGATGATGATGATGCTGATTAACATCAAAAATAATAATCATAGTCATAATCTCCAGTCAGGAGTTTAGAGAGGCCCACTCTGTCTTTAACCTTCCCTGTCACTCTGTCTCTTCACTCTTCTTTGTTTTTCTACTTGAACTATCACCATCTAAGTATGTTTGTATTTATTGTTTTCTACATGCACTGTAATATGAGGCCCATGAAGGCCAGGACTTTCTCTCTTCTGTTCGCTGCTCAATCCCCAGAGCCTAGTAGCTGTGCCAGCACACCATCGTGGTCAGTTCAGTAAATATTTGTTGGATAAATGGATGATCCAAAGAAAGCAAGGACTGTCCCTGCCATAGCAACTCCTACGTTATTGGGAGTGTCCCAATGTCTGTAACTTACTTGTCTGCTTGGGGCGTTTGGATTTATTTACTGCCAGTTAGCAGTAATGTTTTAGAAATGATGCAAGCATGAGATGAGTGATGGGCCTAGATGACTTTTACGATTTCTTCCTAACCTCAGGGTCTGTGATTCTGAATTATCAGCTGGTATAGCATAGGTTGTTTGTAGTGGAAAATCAGAGAAAAGAAAGAAAATGTACTGAAGGTAGACTAGACAGAAAAGACTATGAAGTAGGTGGGCCTGAGCTGATCTCAGAAGGATGGCTAAGAATTAGGCTTGCAAAGAGAATGTTTCTTTATACTGTTCATATTTTCGAGCAAACAAACTGCTTATTTCATTCAGAATGAACTTTGGCGCATAATGGTAGAATCTTGTGGTGAATTACACGTTTTTTTCCTATTGCAGGAAACTGAAATGAAATCCCCCAAGATATTGGTTACTTTTCCCTGGAAAGCAACCATAGGAATTAAATTAAAACTAATTTACTAATCCAAATTCCTGTAAGGGTCATTTGGGGTCTGATTTGAGCGTGAAATAAGAGGGCGTTATTTCCATCTCTGTGGCGTCTCAGCTTGGGGCACTTGGATCCGTAGCCGAGTGTAAGGACACCACATGTTCGGGAGGTTAGAGCCCAGAGGCTGTTAGATTCCAGGTCCATTCCTAATATAAACCGCATACCGCACTCAGCACCTTCTACGGAAGGTGGCGAATAGATGACTTCCCAGATGGTGTGTTTTCAGTGACGAATCCAGGATAGCATTTGTCAGTCATTACTCTAGATCCTATCCGGTAAAAGATGTAGTATGAGGTAAAAAGATGCAAAGAAAAACAAAAAGCCCCACCTTTTTATGACATCTGTTTTCTTAGGATGTTCAAGAGTTGCTCTTATAAAAATACAGTAACAGAGCATGGACCTGGAGTGAGGTTCCGTGAGGCATAAATCCCAGCTCCACCGAACTTTTTGCCTCAGTTTCTTCGTCGACAAAATAAAGAATTAAATCTGTAAAATGGGGATGATAACATCTCCTGCCTTGTAGGGTGGTGTGAGGACTAAATGAGATAATACAGGTAAATTGTTTAGAGTAATCCCTAACCCATACTCAGATGTAATAACTGTTTCCTGTTGTTATTATCCTTAGTTTAAAAAAGTATGCTTGTTGAAGGAAAGACATTTCTTGGTTAGTTCTGACTCTCATGTCAGAAGTTTCCACTGGCAAATGAACTTTGTGGAGTCCTGTTCTCTTCCAATGCTCCACTCCCATGTCCTGCAGTGCTCCACCCTGTGTCCTGCAGTGCTCCATCCCGTGTCTTGCCATATAAAATAGAGATGAAGGGGAGATTTACAATAGTTTGGCCCCATATGCTCTCTGACATCAGTTGGCATAAGATGTGCATAAAATTGCATATCGTACCAGCTGTTTCACAACCTAGTAGCCACCCTTTGAGTAATTGCTTTTACACATTTAATAATTTTCAGGAGTAATTTCTAATTTTTATTTTTGTATTTGGAAAATTCTCAAAACAAAGGTAATTTCAATTAAAATGCATTTATAAAACCCTAGCAATTCAAAGTCTTTTAGCAGAACAGATAAATTCCCATAAAAAGTGATGGATTGTCATCATCCCAAAAGTTAGTAATACTGTTTTCCAGTTTGCAAAGTTAGTTAGATGCCTCACATTGGTAATATTTTTGAAAACTTGAGACCCAGGCTTTACAAATTGCAACTTGTCTTTTGTTTTTTTCTATTTGCTTTTCCCCATACCTACCAATGGTAGTTATTAGGAGCTCACCTTTAATGAGTCTTTCCAAAAGATAACTCTCTCTTTTTGCACTCATATTTTACCACTTGATAGAACACTTACTTAAATGATGTGAACACAATAACAAGCACAGCTGGCGTGAAAGACATCGAAGCCAGCACAGCTGACACTCAGCACGTGCAGAGGCGCGTGGCTGGGGGCAGAGGCGCAGTCAGGGAGCTGGTGGCCTCCAGGGCTCCCTGTGCAGCGGGCTCACCTGGATGTTTCACAGAGGGGATTCCTGGTAACCTGGTGAACCACTTCAGGAGGGACCCACTTACAGAGCTTCTGTTGTGTTCATAATAAAAGTACTTTGCCTCTTCTTCATTGAGCCATGTTGGACAATGAAAATATTAAAAGAACCAAAACAAATTTCTAGGTTTCTGATCTCACTCAAGAGAGAACATATTGAGGTTTATAAATCAGTATCCACGGAGCCGGCTTGGTGGCACAGCGGTTAAGTGCGCACGTTCTGCTTTGGTGGCCCGGGGTTTGTCAGTTTGGATCCCGGGTCCGGACATGGCACTGCTTGGCAAGCCGTGCTGTGGTAGGCATCCCACATATAAAGTGGAGGAATATGGGCACGGATATTAGCTCAGGGCCAGTCTTCCTCAGCAAAAAGAGGAGGATTGGCAGCAGATGTTAGCTCAGGGCTAATCTTCCTCAAAAAAAAAAAAAAAAATCAGTATCCACCTCTGACCGTTTGCATCCTGTCTTACCCTTCTGTAGATCTCTGCCATCGCTGAAATGGTTAGGTACCTTTACATGTATGGGATCTTAATATTCTAGATCTAGACTGGTTAGAGAAAGAAAAATCATAGAGTAAAATAATGGATTA
This sequence comes from Equus quagga, assembly GCF_021613505.1. Lineage (NCBI taxonomy): Eukaryota > Metazoa > Chordata > Mammalia > Perissodactyla > Equidae > Equus > Equus quagga. The sequence goes on along the minus strand of NC_060267.1, from coordinate 17,569,655 downwards.
TCTTAGGAGGCTGTAAAATGTAGTAAAATTAATCTCACTGAATTTTTTTTTTATTTTTCTAGGCAATCGATAGCATTCATCAAGTAGGGGTTTATTGCCTTGCTCTGGTACCTGCCAATACATTGCCAAAAACTCCACTAGGAGGGATTCATATATCTCAGACGAAACAGCTCTTTCTGGAGGGATCTCTACATCCTTGCAATATTCTCATGTGCCCGCATACATGTGTGACCAATTTGCCAAAACCCCGGCAAAAGCAACCAGGTAATGTGCTGACTTTGAAGACATAACATTAAAATTGTAGCTTCAAGAAGCTGAATTCTTCCACCATGATTCTTTCTCTAGAGTTAGACTTTACAATGATTAGCAACAAAAGTATAGTATCAGCTGACCAAAAGCACGGAGGATGGAGACCTTGCTGAATAGGCCTCTCTGGGTTTCCTGTTGGCTCCCTCTTCTGAGTAATTCTCGGTAGGTGCCTCCATTTCCCCTGGCTGTAAGGTCTGGCATCAAGATGATCAGAATCCTCCTTGTGGAAGTAGAGTAAGGTTCTGATAATAAGAATACTTAGTATTTATTGAGTGCTTGCTAAAAGCCAAACACTAGCTAGTTTTTACATTTTACAGATGTGATCCCAAAGCTTTGCCCCCAGCTGTGGAAGGTAAAGTTCAGAAAAGTTAAGAATTGTGCCCAAAGTCATATAGATAGTCATATAGTTAGTTAGTTAGTGACAGAGCTGAGATTCACACTGATTGTGACTAAAATCCACACCCTGAGTCGTTGTGTTCTACTGGCTTTCTGTCGGGCATCTCTTACCTAGAGTTATCCCTCACTCATTTTTAGCTCTAGGCGTCTGATTTGGGCCTATAACGCTGCTGAGGAGCAAGATTCTTAATTCAGAAATTTTCTGGATTAGAAGCACAAGATTAATAGCATGTTTTGCATTTGCCATATTCCAATAAATTCAAGACACAAATAAGAGTATGTGAATTGCCATATGTAAAAGAGAAAAAACCAAATAGTCAGTTTTACCCTTTTGCCTAATTTCTGAGCAGACCTATGTTATAGAGTTAACTGAATAGGAGGCTAAAGGCATGAGTAACTGGTAGTCAGTCATGTTAAAATATCTGTTCAATCCAATGTGAAATCATTCAGTTTTGTTGATGTTTTTAATTTAAATGAGAAATTAATGAGAGGCTCCTTGTTTCCTGTATGCCTGAAAACACAGAAGAGCCAAAATCTGGCCTTTACAGATCCCACTATCCACACACACACACACACACTGTGCATCAGCACATCAGCCTCCAAATGTTGGGAAAAGAAGATAAAAATGAGAAGTGTGGCATTTAATTATATTTCTGTGAGACAGCTTTTGCTGAAAGGTGAACATGATGTACAGTAATAATGTAAAGTAAGCCTCTGACTCTCTAGGATATTTTCATCAGATATTGAAATGTTAATGCACTCTGCAGTAGTTGCTTCAGTGGTCTGGTGGCTGAAGACCATATCACAGTTGTTTATCTAGATATCGTCAACTCATCCGCTAACCTTATCTCAGTAACGATGTACATTAAGCTAAACTATATATGATATTTATCAGTTTCTGCTAATGGAAATAAGAGTTTATGGAAGCTAATATTGTAAAGGGGTAGTCACAATCAAGAAGTCTGTACATTACTAATTAAGAAATGTAGAAAAAGAAGTATTTTCAAACACGTTCCCTGTTTCAGTGTCTGACAGATGTATAAAACACAGAAATCTTCCTCCATCTCAAATCTTGTTAGACTGAAGTCCTATATTCATCATATGAGTAAGATACTGTTTTAAATAGCCTTTAATCTAGGGTTTTTTTAACAAAACTTTTCATGTCATAGTAGATGCTTGAAAGATGCTTAGAGACATAGTAGATGTTTCAAACATTGCTTTTGCTAACCAGATTTCAGCCAATTTTATTTGGTAAAACCTGTATAAAAGATTTATTCCTGAGCCCCCATAGGCACAGTAGCCACCTGTCTGATGGAAGCATTAGGTTTGGATTCTGTATTTTTTGCTGTCTGTTGTGATTGCCTGCTCAGATCTTAATGGGATGCATATGGATCGGACCATGGCAGTTTGAAAATCATGGTGTAGATGGGGTGGAGATGACATGAGGATAGCATGAGAAGTCGGCATTTACAAAGAATACAGGAAAGTTGAGATGGGTAGGAGTGAGGTAAGAAAGGAAAGGAGAGGAAAAGGAAGATGGAAAAGGTGTCAAGGCAGCCTGATGACAAAAATCTCATTGAGATGCCTACTGGAGCTATTGTGTAAAGAATGGGAATGCGTTAGGACTGGTTTTGGCTGCAAGTTTCAGAAAAACATAACAGCCTCTTAAACAAGAGACAGGTTTATTTCTCTCTCAGGTAAAAGAAGTCCAGAGCTAGACAGTCCAGGGCTGGGATGGGAGCTCCTCAGTCATCGTGGTTCCAGCTTCCCATCTTTTTGCTCTGTTTTTATCATCAGTCAACTGTTGTTATAGATATGCTGCATAACAAATAACCCTAAAACTCAGTGGCTTGAAATAAGAAGCATTTATTTTTCATTCATGGGATGTAGATCTGAGCTTGGCTGGGATCGTCTGGGCTTGGCTTGGCTCCAGGCTGTAGGTTGGGTTCAGAACTGTTCCCTGTGTCTCCTCATCATGGGACCGGCAACTACCTGGGTCATTTTTTTCTCAAGGCAGATGGCATAAGCAAGAAGGCAAGCCAAACACACAAGCATATTTAAAGCTTCTGTTTGTATCTTGTCCCCTAACATTTCATTGTCCAAAACAAGTCGGCCCGTGTCCAAAGTCAGTCGAGCAGGGAGGTGTACCCTCCCCTGTAGTCACAGCAAGGACACGGAGGAGAGGAAGGGTTGTAGGAAAATAACACAATCTGCCACAGCCGTCTTTGGCATCCTGCCTCAGGGTCCAGTCAGGCTCCCTGACCTTGAGCCATCCTTCCTGCATTCCAGCTAGGAGGTGGGAGAAGAAGGCAAAGAAGGAAATACTCTTCTCCTTTAAATATATTTTCTAGAAATTGCACATAGTACTTTACATATTACTCTCCCACACCATAGAATATAGTCTTTATTCCAGGCATTTGCCCAACAAAAAACTAAGTGTTCTGTTTTTAAGGAAGAAGAGAATGGATATTGGGGTTGATAACTAGTGGTCTTTGCCACAGGAAGTTGAGTTTTGTGGGAAAAATAATAAGGCATGTTTACAGGTACAGCAAAGAGCAGTTAGCCTCTGAGGTGTTATTGCTTCCAATTTTCACTCTCTGTGACCCATAGACTCAAGAAATGCACAAAGAAGGACCGCAAGAAATTGCTGCTGAATTATTTTTGTTGTTTTAAACTGCTCTGAAAAATTCCCTTTTTAAAATATCATGCCTTTATTAATTTTACAGTGTGAATCCAGGATTGGGCAACTTACGGTCATGTGCACTGAGTCCCTGCCTTTGTAAAAGACTGTCTCTAACATGATATATCTACAACTTATTATGCAATTTCTTAGGAAGGAATTTTGCATATTATACTTAAAATTACAGTAGACACTTTGTAGACTAAAACTGTTCAGCGGTCAGTGTGTTGGAGTACATTATCCTTTTTGAGGTTTTTAAAAAAATTTTTTAACTTTTTATTTTGAAATAATTTCACACTTACAAAAAAATTGCCACAGAATTCCTGTATACTCCTTACCCAGCTTTCTCAAATATTTAAGAGTGATTCTGTGATTTAAATGATTTTGTTCCAGCTGTTCCAGTACATTTCTGATCAACAGATTTTGGCAATAAAAGTTAGTTAACCTTAATCCAAGTGTAGTGTCAGCATTATTCCAAGCTCAGCTGGTGATAAGTCGTGTTATCTTTTAGCCATCTTCCTAGTTTGATAAGTTTGTGCCTTAGTCTTTAAGTGACCAGGAAGACAGGCAGCAGCATCCGAGCACTGATTTTCTTGAGGGGGGAGGGGTCTCCCTTTTTTTTCCCCAAGTGTCAATCAAACCTGTGGAAAGGTTGAAAGAAAACTGTATAATGAACACCCGTGACCCTTGCCCTAGATTCACCGACTGTTAACATTTTGTTTGACTGAACAATTTGAGAGTAAATTGTTGGAGGCATCATGACACTTCACCCCTAAGCATTTCAGCAAGGTCTCTCTGAAGAACAGAAACATTCTCCTAAAATTTTCCTAATCAACCACAATGCCATTATCCTATTAAGAAATGTAACCTTGGGGGCCGGGCCCTGTGGCGGAGTGGTTAAGTTTGCGTACTCCGCTGCCGCGGCCCAAGGTTTCGCTGGTTTGGATCCTGGGCGCAGACATAGCACCTCATCAGGCCATGCTGAGGCGGCATCCCACGTGCCACAGCTCAAAGGACCCACAACTAAAAATACGCAACTATGCACTGGGGGGCTTTGGCAGAAAAAGGAAAAAATAAAATCTTTAAAAACATCCTCTGAATTCAGTATTTAAAAAAAAATTTTTTTTTTTAAAGATTTCATTTTTCCTTTTTCTCCCCAAAGCCTCCTGGTACATAGTTGTGTATTTTTAGTTGTGGGTCCTTTGAGTTGTGACGTGGGACACCGCCTCAGCATGGCTTGATGAGCGGTGCCATGTCCACGCTCAGGACTCAAACCAGCAAAACCCTGAGCTTCTGAAGCGGAGCGCACGAACTTAACCACTCAGCCACGGGGCCAGCCCCTCACCCTCAAAATTTTTTTTTTAAATTAAGAAATGTAGCCTTAATACAATGTCATCTAATAGTATACAGTCTGTATTCAGATTTCTCCAGTTGTTTGTTACAGCTGATTTTTTAAAAATCCATTGTCCACTCAAGGTCATGCATTGCGTTTGGTGGTCATGTCCTTTAATTTAAAAGCTCCCAACTCTGTTTTGTCTTCAGGACACGGACGTTTTTGAAGATCCCAGGCTAGTTGTCTTGCAGAATGTCCCACAATCTGGACTTCATTACTCACTTTCAGTGCAGCCCTTCTGCTGTTCCCGATGGACTCACCACGGTCCTCGTAGACAGCAGATTTCTGTCCAGACTAGATGTTCACTACTGTTAAGCCCACTTTTAGGATTGCATCGTGATTGGAGCAGATGAAATTATTTATCAGTGGGAACCAGTGCAACCAACTGTCCTCAGAGTGAAAACTTCCCTATACCCAAGCTACAGGAGCCCACCTGCCCTTCTCCACCCCCATCCCTGTGTCCTCTGGTCCTATTTTGTTTTTTTCTGGCACTTCCTGCTACGTGACATCATTTGTTTTTGTACAGTCATCGCTCTGTATCTGCGGGTTCCGCATCTACAGATTGAACCAAACGTGGATGGAAAAGCCAACAATGGCTGCGTCTGTACTGAACATGTACAGGCTTTCTTTCCTTGTCATTATTCCCTAAAGAATACAATATAATAACTATTTACATATCGTTTACATTTTATTAGGTATTATAAGTAATCTAGAGATGATTTAAAGCATATGAGAGGGTGTGCATAGGTTATATGCAAATACTACACCATTGTGCATAAGGGACTTGAGCATCTGTGGATAACGGTATGGGGGGCGGTCCTGGAACCAGTCCCCCGCAGATACTGAGGGACAACTGTATGCGTTTATTGATTGCCTTTCCCCACTAGAATACAAGCTGTCGTCTTGTTTGCTACTGTGTTCCCAGTGCCTGGAGAGCGCTCAGTCAGTGTTGTTGAATGAACGTTTGATCCAGTTTTGGTTAGCCTGGAAATGCTTTGGCAATATGTAGCTTGAATTACCATCTTCAGAGAGTTGATTTTTGCCTTTACTTACAGGTGTAGGCCCTGCTTCTGTGATGGTTGGGAATCTGGTTGCTGGAAAACGCATAGCACAAGCTGCAGGCAGGGATCTCGGGCAAATCGAAGAGAATGATTTGGTGAGGAAGGTGAGTGTTCCAGAAGCATTGATTTTTACAAACAAGCCAAGGACAGAACTTATACTTCAGGTAACAGATGGGAGGTGCATTGTCCAACTTCTAAAAAGTTGCTGACCCTGATTCTTTTTTCTGCTTTATGACTTCAGCACCAGTTTCTGGCGGAGATTTTGCAGTGGCGAGCCCAGGCAACTCCTGACCATGTACTCTTCATGCTGTTAAATGCCAAGGTATTAAAAATTCAATTGTATTTCTAATCAGCTGAATATTGTGGGAGTGTCTTAGGCACTCTTGATCTCTTTCTTTCATCAGAAAATTTTTATTGCCGATTCTGAGGAAGGAGTTACTGTTTTCTCGTTGTTTTGACATCCGAGGATAAATTGTGCAATCACTGTGAAGTTGAAAGAGGCCTCCTGGGGTGCTGTTTAGTGCTGTCTCTTCTCGTGTTACGTCAAGTCGTCTTTATGGAGTTCTGCTAGGAACGGTGGGGGCCACAGTGAATTACACAGACCTACAGTACTTGGAATGCACTATGTCCTGTAATTTTATACCAAATTTGACTCTTAATTCTTTGATTTATGCCAAGAATAAGATTACTTTAGATCAACATTTTAAAATCCAGATTTATTTTTAGTACATACTTAAATGATTTATTGCTAACAGATAAAAAACAAATTGGAAATTATTCAAGAGTACATTTAACTACTGCTTTCTGATGGATAGTTCACTAGATGATTGTTTTTGGGTTTTGGGTTTTTTGCTGGGAAAGCTTCACCCCGAGCTAACACCTGTTGCCAATCTTCCTCTTTTTTTTGTTCCTCCCCAAAGCCCAGCACATAGTTCTATGTTCTGGGTGTAAGTCCTTCTAGTTCTTCTCTGTGAGCCGCTGCCACAGGATGGCTGACAGATGAGTGGTGTGTTTCCACGCCGGCAACTGAACCCAGGGTGCCAAAGTGGAGCATGCCGAACTTCAACGACTAGGCCGTCAGGGCTGGCTCAGAATGCTGTGTTTTTTAAGTCGTGCATTCTGTCGGAGTCGGCTGAGAGGTGTTTGTTTTAATGGCTGAGTCAGAGGCTAAAAGCTCTGACCACGGCATATAACAGTCTTTCTCACCAGCAGGGGCAAGACTGGAGGGCTTGTTGGAATCTCTTAGAGGACTTACCCAAACTGCCCTTTTCTGCCCCAGCCCCTTAGATTCTGATACTGATATGTACACACACACACACACACACATAGACCTTTGAGAATTTGTACAATGATAGAACTTAATGATAGGAATATCCTGTGCATCTCAGTGAAAAGTCAATGAAAATATTAAGAAACATTGCTCTGTGGTACAAAATTTTGGGACTTCTTGCTCCACCTCTGCGTGAAGTGGGCTTCTCTTCAAGCCATGGATCGGTTAGGGTCCTTGCATTTCAGCAAGAAGATGTCAGTCCAGCTTGCTCCCCACTCCACTTATAGTTAAAATTAGAGCCCTGTGAAATCCATACTCCAGATATTTGTTAGCGAGCATAAATTCAAATTTGCTCCTTGGTTAGGGAAATAACATATATGGAGGACGAAAGGACATGTAGTCCATTTATTCTTCTGTATATTCTAACATTTTACCTCAGATTAGCCCAGACCTCTAGAAAGCTTAGTAACCATACATCACTGTTCTCTCAGGCTCAGATAATTGTTTTTCCTGAAGTTTAGTTTGCTGCTGTACCGTGGACCAAAATGAGGAATGTTGTAAGAAATGGCCCTATGAGTTTAACCCTGCCTTTAGCCAACAGGATATTCATTTTCCTGTTGTAACCTCAGTGTTCAACAACAGACAATTGACTGAGTAAATTATGGCATATAAACATGACGAAATACAATGCAGCCTTTCAAAACAATGATATAGAAAAATATTTGATGACCCAGAAAATATTCATAATATATAAGCAGAAAAAGTAGGATATAAACTTCAATAAATATTGGATTACTTACTGAAGACCTTATTCTGGGTGCTTTCTATGTTATAGTTCATTTTAGGATTGAGGAAGATGAGGCACAGAGACATAAAATGACTTGCCTGAGGTCGCAGGGCTAGTAAGAGGGAAGACTAAGAAACTAGCTCTTTCATTTGAACCCAAACTGGCTTAAGAACCCACATTCTTAACCAATGCACTACACAGCTTCTGGAATATAGTACAATAAGATAGCTTTCTTTTTAATGTTGCATGTGAATTTATGTATAATATATACCCATTTTTTAAAAAATAAAATATACACTGAAATGTTAATAGTGGTTACATCTTATATTTATTTATATTGTCCAAATTTTCTATAATGAACTTGTACAATTTTATATTAATGAAATAAAAAAGTTATTTGTAAAAGAAACAGCTCGGTAAAACTTTATATTGTGAGAGGTTTTTTTTGAGTTATAAAGTTGCAATAATTAAGACATTGTGGTATTGGCATGATAAAGAACAATTTGGCGTTATCCAGTAAAGTTGAAGATAAGCATATGCAGTGACCCAGCAATGCCATTTCTAGGTCTAAGCCCAACCAAAACTCGTATATTTATGCACCAGGATACATGTACAAGAGTAAGTGTCCATCAGCAGTAGAATGGATGAATAAATTGTTGTATGTTCATACGATTAAATACAGCAACGAAAATGAACTACACCTGTGCCCTGCAGCAGCGCTGTCTCAAGATAATGTTGAGAGAAGGAAGCAAAACACAAAAATATGTACAGTACAGTTCCAGTTATATAAAATCAAATATTTCATGGGTGGTAAAAATATTTTAAATAAAAGAAATCAGCAGTTAACATTAAGACAGTAGGGACCTATGGAGGGAGAGAGAAGGCTGGCCCGGCGGGCCCCAGGGGGTGCTTCTGAGCTGCTGTCAGTGGTCTTTCTCGCGTCTTGCTGGGTCTTAACGCAGATGCTTGCTGTATAATTTTTCATTAAGCTGTTCCTTCATATTTTATGCACTTTCCCGTTGGTGTGTTATGTTTCACAAGGGAAGGGGTTCAAAAAGCCTAGCTCAGTGAGACTTGAATCGACAGTAAGGATAGTTATGAAGACCCACCGGAGAACTTATTCTCAGGATCAGGGAGAGTTGGCTGCCTTCTAATCTGCTAATCTTTATAGTTAGCTGATGGACTGTGATTCATTGTGACTGTTTTTGTTTCCATCTTTCTTCTTAGGAAACTCAGAGCTAAACTTGTGTTTCATGCACAACAAATGTAGGAGCCCACATACCCAGTGTATATTGTCCTGACCTCACTCCTGCCCTCATCGGCTTTTATTTCCTTTATTTTTCCTCCCCTCTTATTTCGTCATTTAAATAAAAAATTCGCTATGTATTTTTTTTTTTAAATATTGGCATCTGAGCTAACAACTGTTGCCAATCTTCTTTTTTTTTTCTTCTGCTTTTTTTCCCCAAATCTCCCCACTACATAGTTGTACATTTTAGTTGTGGGTCCTTCTAGTTGTGGTATGGGGGACGCCACCTCATGATGGCCTGATGAGTGGTGCCACGTCTGCGCCCAGGATCCAAACCAGTGAAACCCGGGGCCACCGAAGTGGAGCAGACGAACTTAACCACTCGGCCACGGGCCAGTCCCCAAAAAATTCTTACGTATTTTTAAAACTACCTTAAATGAGACAGGCTGTAAATACATGTTTGATTTAAGTTAATGTTGCTATTCACTGAGTACCTTCAGACATTGAAAGAGAAAAGGGATCCCGCACTTGTCTTTTGGTACTGGCAGAATTTTCACTGAATCTGATAACTTGCTAAAGATAATCTCCCAAGGCACAAGCCTTTCATATAGTGTGGAATTGTGTTAATCTGTTACTGTTTTATTTCCTTACTGAGCTTTGATCCGCTTCTGTTTCAAGGGCACTGCTGTGTGCACAGCCAGCTGCCTGCACCTGCATAAGCGAGCAGAGAGGATTGCGTCTGTTCTTGGTGATAAGGGACATCTAAATGCGGGAGACAACGTGGTGTTGCTCTATCCACCTGGTGAGTGTTGGGCTGGTAGACTAGGCTTGCGCTCCATTTCTAGACTACAGGCTGTAAGAGGACAGGAACTCACGGCCTCCTGGAGCCTGTGCGCGTGGGCCAAGGTGTAAACCCGGCCACCCCGCCCCCTGCCCAGCGTTGGGCAGCACGATGTTGTATTTACTCTTGCATTTCCACTGCCTAGCTTAGTGCCTGGCACTGTGGTAAATAGGAATGAATGAATGAGGACGTCTGACTTTTGGAAACCCTCAAAAGAAACGCTTTGTTTCTAGGAGTGTTCAGGAATGAGACCATTTCATCTAGTTTCCAAAGGCCTGTTGGGCATGAACTCTTTGACCTCACGTTCTTCATACCATGATTAATGTTTGGTATTCCTCAAATGCTGCTTTTTATCTTCCATGCTCTAATTTAAATCAACAACCCTCTCTTCACACTAAGAGGGACTCAGAATTATTTGATGGTAGTTTGATGTAAATATTCAAAATTTTAGGTAAAATATCTGAGTTGTCCCTTTCTTTATTCTTCTGCCAGCTAACCACTCATACATCCACCTTTTTTTGGTCTCTTATCTCCCTTGCTTCATTTTCCTCTGTGATTCTTACTATGCTATTTTATTTACACTGATACTAGGATTCCTCAGAAGGTTATCTGGTAAAAGAATCCTCCTACGGTGTTCCTGTGAGATGGCCTTCCATCCACCAGTCAGTGACGTGGTGATGGGGCAGAGCTCTGCCTGGAGCAGGCCACCCTCCCGGTCCTGACATTGCAGAGTCTTCTTCGTATTGAGTCACATTTTACCTCCCTAAAACTTGCACCCTCTGACGAAGCGACTTCTCAGAAGTCTAATTGCTCTTCACTTAGCAGCCTTCTAACTATTTACAGGAAACTCAGGGGTTCTCCATCTCTCCTTTCCCCATTCTTTTATTTCCCCAGTTCAGCATCTCTGATTTCTCCTCAGTAATATCAAATAATGATATCGAAATACCTTTTTCAAGAGCTTTCTTGACTTCTGACTTTCTTTCTGGTTACTTATTCTTGGCTTCTCTATCTTTTTTTAAGTTGTTTTATATGCTTCCTTCTTTACCTTCTATTCCTTCTTAACTTAAAAAACTTCTGCTAGGGTCTCTGCTAAATTATGGTCTAAATACCCATCTGGCAAGTGGTTTAATAAACTGGTTTGGAAGATCTGCCTTTTAGTTTCTCAGTGCTGCCAGGCAGCTAAGTGATTCTGTCTTGCAGGCATCGAGTTGATCGCTGCGTTCTACGGCTGCCTGTATGCAGGGTGCATACCTGTGACCGTGCGGCCTCCTCACGCCCAGAACCTAACTGCCACGCTGCCCACGGTCCGCATGATTGTGGATGTGAGTACCGAGTGGGTCTTGCCTTGTCCTCATCCCATAAAGTCCAGATTCAGACAACCCAGGATCCTTACTAGTGTTTCAGTTTTGTTGAGTCAGGAAGCCAAATCTGTCTCCTGAAAACGACCTCCTTTTCCTTAGTCTGATGAAAGTGACCAGCATTATTCAGTGAGGGAACATCGTTATTGGTGAGAGAATTGTGTGCATTTATCACAAACTTGAAAGAGGCGAACATTAAAATCTTGCTGTAGAGGTGGTAGAAGTTTCTACAGGATATGAGAATTGAAGAAAATAAGGTAAAACTGTATTGCATCATATCCTAATGTACTTTAAAGCAAAGAGTTACAAAATTGCAATTTATGTGACATTTGTTCCTCTAAGAACTGATGCTCTCTGTGAGCAACTGGAGCCTGCGCCTAATAAAACTGTGTTCGCCGCAGATGATTTTATCATCAAGTTCAATTCAGCAGGATGCTCCTGTCATATTCTGCAGGGTGAGCCAGAGCAGGAGGGAGGGAAGTTCCCTTCGCTGACAGTTTATGGGGGAAGTCCGGTGCCTTTGCATTTCCATGTGTAAGCAAGCAGGAAAGCCGAGCCTCTGTGAGAGCCCGGCGCCCCCCGCATTCAGGGTCTGCTCTAGAGAGCTTCACTGTTCGCCAGACTGTTGAAACGCTGACCCTTCAGAGATGGGCTGGCTCTTCTCATTCCCGGAGCACTAAAGATCCATGTTTTTATTTTATTATGACCTTCGTGAAATCAAAAGATTGTGGGATTTATACTGAGATTATAACCATGGAATATTTGAGTGTCAGTGTTGTAAACAATAACTTGCGTTGTGAACAACTCCGTCATTTTGAGACAGTCAAGTGTTACACATTTCCAGAGGACAAATGTGAGGGCAAACACCAACCTCCATTGTCCTACATGTGTTCTTTGAAACACTGATCGTGCCCTGCCTGGTGTGGTGTGCAAATTGCTTTTAGCAGCAGCCAGAGCCTATGGTGCGACATGGGGGCTAAGCCTTTCTGTGCTTATTTCTGTCCATTTGTTTTCTAGGTCAGCAAAGCAGTCTGCATTCTCACCACGCAGACCCTAATGAGGCTATTGAGATCCCGAGAGGCAGCGGCAGCTGTGGACGTGAAGACGTGGCCAACCATCATTGACACAGGTGAGGCAGATTCCTCCAGAGCTGTTGAGGGACAAGAGCATTCACTCTGAGATTTCCTAGGTTCTCACGCCAAAGGGGTTTACACAGCTCTTACGTCGCAGTACTTTCCGCCTGCTAAGACGGAGGCAAACTTAATGCTCAGTCAGCTTGTGTTACCCAAACATTGGAAACTGCCACAGCCAGACCCGAAGAAGCAGATCACGGTGTGCTAAGGACTCTTGAAACAGAAAGTGTCTTGCTGTTACTCTTGGCATCATCAAAGGGTACTTAGGTTTTTATGCTGGATGTGACCATGAGCATGTAGGGCCATATAAAATATTGAGAAGACCTGATCCTTGACTTCTAGATGTGATGTCCTCGAAACAGCGTTAGACTAGGAACCAGCAGACCTGGTTCTAGCTCGAGCTTCAGTACTTGCTTTCTGTATAACCTTGTCCGAGATCACCCCTTCCTACAATAGCCCCGACCCTTGCCTGCCTCTCACATTTATCGAGAATATCGAATGCAGCATACAGTCAGCCCTCTGGACCCGTGGGCTCTGCGTCCGCAGATACGGAAGGTCGACTAAGGGATTTGAGCATGTGTGGATTTTGGTCTCAGGGGTCCTGGAACCAGTCCCCTGGGGACACCAATTTAGAAGGTATGCACAGTAAAGAAGGGGTGAGCCCCGGGGCTCTCTGGAGAGTGGTAGTGTAGGGCAGAGGGTGCGCTTGGAGTCAGGCAGGTGGGGTTTGAATCCCGATACCCTGTTACTCTCTCAGTAGCCCTGCTCACTTGGGCAGAACTGTCTAACCAGTGGGGCTGTAATAACTACTTCATGGGGTCGTGAATGTTAAACAGCATAACGTAGAACACCTTGCACGTCATCATCGTCATCATAGCGCCTTTTATTGAGTCCTACGGCCTGCCAGGAGTCTCACATGTGTTACCTAATTTATCCTTATACCAACCCTCTTAGATGGGGGCTGTTTTTGTCCTCATTTTACAGATAAGAAAACTGAGGCACAGGGAGGTTAAGTCAGTAGCAGAACTGAAGTTCAGGCCCAGCCAGTTTGGCTCCATTCCAAGCGCGTTAGCCATTAGTTTCCTCCCTCCCTGTTTCAGTAAGTACCACATGGTGTCCACCTCAGGAGCGTTTATATGGTTTAAATGTAGGGATGACGTGGATTTGTGGTGGTTATTGTGTGCCAGATGCTGAACTAGATCTTTTTGCGTTTGTTACTGAGGGACATACGCACAGTCGTGTAGAATATGTCACGCAGATGGGCTGTGCTGGTGTTAGTGATGCAGATCTGCTGTGGTTATTGGACGTGGTCACATTTCGAGACCTGAAATGGGCTGTGATGCAGACAATAGGAAGGTTACTTTAGGCACATGAGTGAGCCTGCCCGACACAAAGGTGGGTTGAAAGTGACAGAGGAAGTCTTTAGTTTAAGCAGAGGTGGGTGCCCAGTGATAGATTTAAAAGCCAGAGGCAGAATTGTTTCTTGATCCAGAAAGCCAAAGCAGTCATTGAGGAGGCATGGTTGGGCCAGAGACATCCTTGACATTCTTGGTTTTGACACATTTATGAAGCAAATTTGGGGGGAAGGGAGAGGTATATAAATAAATGATCAAAGGAAATAATTCCTAATTCTAGATTATCATTCTTAAAAATCTGCCATGTTAACTTTGAGAAAAACAACGTTTAAAGCAGTCCATTTTAATATAACATGCACTAAAGTGTAATTAATGAACTTTAACTGGAAACCAGCATGATAACAGCTACTAAAACTTTTTGAGTGTTTAGTCAGTTGTTTTAAAAGTGCTTTATGTGCATTAACTTTCCACCAGTTCTATGAGGGAAGCTATTATTACCATTTAATTTTGTTGTTGTTGTTGAGGAAGATTAGCCCTAAGCTAACTGCTCCCAGTCCTCCTCTTTTTGCTGAGGAAGGCTGGTCCTGAGCTAACATCCATGCCCATCGTCCTCTGCTTTATATGTGGGACGCCTACCACAGCATGGCTTGCCAAGCGGTGCCATGTCTGCACCCGGGATCCGATCTGGCGAACCCCGGCTGCTGAAGCAGAACGTGCGCACTTAACCGCTGTGCCAGCAGGCAGGCCCCTATCATTACCATTTTAGAGATGAGGGAACCGACACGTAGACGTTAAATACCTCCAAGGTCACATCTCTGATCAATGGCAGAGCTGGGATTGGAACACCAGCAGTCAGCTTCCTTCGTATTTTCAACTACTGTGTTATAATACCCTCACTAACCTTCCAGTAACTATGTTTACCTGATGTAGATTCGCTTGCTTACACTGTCGAGTGTCCCACCTCTAGGAGTGACATGTGAGCTGCTTGGTTAAGCATGAGAAGCTTTAAGCTTTAGCAAATCCCAGGAGCTAAATTTGGCCACAGCAAAGCCACAGAAAACCAGTTGAAGAGCAATGGTTTTCATGTTCCAGCATGTCTGATTGACATCAGAGTTTTCTTTTCGTTGCAGATGATTTACCCAGGAAAAGGTTACCTCAGCTGTATAAACCGCCCACTCCTGAGATGTTGGCTTATCTTGATTTCAGTGTCTCCACAACTGGCATGCTTACAGGAGTGAAGGTAGAGTAGTCTGGGCATATTCGCTCCCTCGCTGGGTGCTGGTAAAATGCCAGGTCTGCAGAAAATAGAGATGACCATGCCCCCAGGGACTTCAGATGGAGAGGCCAAATGGTTGTACCAGTGACCAGTAGGCGGAGGATCAAGGGTCCCTGCTATATTTAAATAAAAGCACTGGCTCTTCCGGAGTAAGTTATCCCCGGGAATTTGTGTTATGCAGTGTTCTGAACCCAGCACTGAGGCTAACAGATAGTAAGAGTTACAGTGAAAGCCAGTGTGAAATCACAGATTCGTATTTCATGAAACTCAGAATGGACTAATGAACAGAAATATGTTACCTTAAGTTAGACTTAGATTAAGCTTTTTGAAGCAATGAAAAATGCACATGATATTGAGGAGTTGGGGGGGAACCAGAACTTCCCCAAACTATCGTTAGAGCTGTTTTTCTGTGGGCTGCCAGTTCCATCCTGTTCCCTGTTCCTCACTTTCCAGATGTCCCACTCTGCGGTCAATGCTCTTTGTAGAGCCATCAAGCTCCAGTGTGAGTTATATTCTTCTCGGCAGATAGCCATCTGCCTTGACCCTTACTGTGGACTTGGCTTTGCACTCTGGTGTCTCTGCAGGTAGGAATGGAAAGGCAAACAAACAGAATGCATGGGGACGTCTTTGGGGCCATAACCATCTCATCCTTCTCTTTGCTCCCTTAATTTGGTAAAGTTTCAATAAAATGCTGATGTTTCCAGAATTTGTACACCTAAAGTGTCTCTGATGTTCGTCTAGTTTTATTTGTATTCTCTTTTTTTCCTGTTAGTTTTATGCCTCATACAAAAGGTCAGTGATCTTATTGCCTGCTCTCTGCTCCATCCTGTAATCCTTATTTTAGAAGCAGAGCCAAGTAGAAGGATGACACTTGGGTGAAATATGTCATGCTTTGACAGCCAGAACACACCCCCCAGGCTTGGCAGGAAGGAATATAACAAGATGGGACGACAGCATGTGGCTAGAAAGTAGCACGTCTGTCCCAGCCAGATTGTTTCCAGCAGGTCCCCCAGTCCTTCCACAGTCTGCCCAGGGAACCTTATCTCAGACCTACATCTGAGACATCAGTGGACATCTCCATGGATGCTTCACAGATGCCTGCAACTCAACATCCTCTTTCTGTGTCCCCATCCTTGCTGGGAGGGGATCATCTACCCTGGGGCCCAAACTAGGAACTTGGGAGTTATCTTCGACTTCTATATCTTTATGTCTCACATCCAATTAAATGTCGTGTCCTCTGTCTCAGTTGTTCCTAAATCTGTCTATACATAAGAATCACCTAGGGGTCTTTAAAAAAAAACAAATTAATGGGCCTTCCCCACGGTTACTAACTTAGATCTCCAAAGGTGGAGACCACAATTCCACTATTTTTTAAATACAGGATGCTTAGGCTTCTGGTGATTCTGATCTGTACTCACGTTTAAGAAGTTGAGGATTCATGGCTATAGCTTACACGCACGATATGTGACCCTGCCATTCCTTGCTTTTTATTCTGGCTGCACTGTCGGGGTTCAAGCCCTGATCAGTTCTCACCTGGATTATTACAGCCTCTCCTGTCTCTCAGCCTTCAGTGTCTCATGTCTCTGATCCCTCCTCCTTGTTGCTAGTTTTGCCCCAACTTAAAGCTGCAATAACTGCCTGTTGGGTAGAGTCTTAACACCTTTCTACAATAGTTAAGCCCTTTCACAGTTTGGCTCAACCCTTCTGGCCTCATTTCCCACCACCCCTCATGCGTCCTTGCCCTAGTATTTCATACTGGGATAGTGTTTCTGACGACCTTAAACATGCCATGTACTTTTATACCTCCATGCCTTTGCACATGCTGTTCCTCTGCCTGGAATGCTCTCATCACCATCCCCACTTCTACCAGCCACTGTAAATTCCTGCTCATTCTTCAAGCCCCGGCTCAAGTGACACCTACTTGGTGAAACACCTCCGCCCTAGCTTCCCCAGTTTGAATGACTTGCTCTTTATTCTGTGATCCTAATGTCCTTTATGCCCATGTCATTTCCTGTGCATAGCAGTCTGCCTTGTTTTATAGTTACTGTGTTTGTGAGTTGCGTAGGAACAAGGCTGATTCTTAGACCTTTATATCTAATATGACCCTACACTGTCCTTTGTGCTCAGTAAATGTTTGAATTGATGGTGTTCTAAAACATTAGGTCATCCAGGATGAATTGACAATATCAGCTCCTGCCTTTCTTATTGCAGTGTCTATTCAGGTCACCAGTCCATCTTAATTCCTCCTATGGAGTTAGAAAACAACCTTTTCCTCTGGCTCTCCACTGTCAACCAGTACAAAATAAGGGATACTTTCTGCTCCTATTCGGTGATGGAGCTCTGCACCAAAGGGCTTGGAAACCAGGTGGAGGTGCTAAAGGTAAGAAGCTACAACAAGGAGCCAGTCCTGAGAGGTTTTACGGGAGGAGGCCAGGCCTGGTGGTATCCATGTAGGGTTGAGAGATATATTTGCCTGCTTTTTTTTTTAGCCCATCAGACAGGTGTTTTGTAAACCTCAGGAAGTTTCTCTCTTCCACTTTCTAATTTGTTGCACTCGTTGAGTCTTTCATCTGAGTCTTACTTTGTGGAGGAGAAGGTGGAGCTGTTTGGGAGGCTTGAATGAAAATGACTTTGTGTGAAGACGAAAAGGAACTGTGACCTCCAATAGCATTTTTCCAGTGGAATTTGCAACCTTAGAAATGTTAGAGATTGAGGCCTGCCCCAGAGATTAGGGCAGCTCGTTCATGTGTGTTTTCAGTGATCATGTGTCTGACTGACATTGGAGAAACTCAGAAAACACTGAATTTTCAGTAATAGAGAAATATGACCTTAAGAAGGAAAATATGAGACGAGATTCAATCTCCAGGGAGCTAGATTTCTTTTTCTCTCAGTCCCATCTCTCCATTTTGAAATGGGGGAAATCTAAGGTACAGAAATGGGGAGGGATAAAAGTGGATTGCTGAAGAAGTTAAGATTTTCAGATGAAAGAGGAAAGAAATAGAGAATGAGCACATTTACCAGTGGGTAGTAATTTTAGTGGAATGCCTTGGTGTTTTCCCTCTGAAAACTTTTGTCGTTTCTCTGGATGTCTGAGGTGAGAATACACAGTTCCTTGGGTTTTCCTGACTGAAGACAGAGCAATGGCCCTACCTCTTCAGGTCTTTTGTGACCCCACTAACTTCAGCTCCTGTGCCTGGTGTCTTACAGACCAGGGGAATCAACCTCTCCTGCATCCGGACGTGTGTGGTGGTGGCTGAGGAGCGGCCCCGCATTGCCCTCCAGCTGTCCTTCTCCAAGCTCTTTAAAGACATCGGTCTGTCCCCTCGGGCGGTCAGCACCACTTTTGGATCAAGAGTCAATGTAGCGATATGTTTACAGGTGACTGTCATGAAATCTCGCGTGGTGACAAATGGAGGAGGAATGTGTGGTGCTCCAGAGCAGAGGCTGCGAAGCCTGGCTGCTTGGTGTGAGCCGTGGTTCCACTTACTGCCTGTGGGACTGTGGGCTTTTTATTTGGACTTGCTGGGCCTCATTTTGCTCATCTGTAAGGTGAAGATAATAGTATCATCCTTCACAGGGTCATTCTGTAGAATCACTGAGTTACTAGGTGCCACGTGCTGGGAGCGATGCCCAACAGTTGACACCAATGTAAATGTTTACTCTTAGTAGTCGTTTTATGGTCCATGACGATGAATCAAGAAGATTCCTGAGTCCTATTAGAATTTTATTTATATAACTTAGCTTCTGTTTTTCTGACTCCTCCATATTTTATAAGTTTTTTTGCAAAGGAAGCACAAATAAGCCTGTATTCTTTTTCTCCAGCCAGATGGCAACTTTGCTATGTTATTCTTGGTGGGTAAATAACAAAAAAGGAACTGAAATAACAGAAAACTGAGTCTGATCTTATGTAGCTTGGAGGCTAATAAGGTAAATACAGGCATGGCCAAGAGTGGGAGTGAAAGGTGGCACACATGGGGGATGCTCTCAGGGCCTCTGTGACTGGTCAAGGGACTTTGAATTAGCATCATGATGCTTTACCCTTGGAGCCCCCTCCTGGGCCCCTTGCTGTCAGCTTAGGCCAGTGCTGGCTTTGAAACTCCCGTGGATGCTGGCCTGTCTCATCCCCTCTTTGAGTCCTGGGATGAGGACCCTCCTCAGCCTGGGAGCCTTTCGGTGCTGCTCTAGTCCTTGTGAGCAGCCTCTGGCCCACCCTCCCCAGGAAGGAAAGGGAAGAAAATAAAGCCAGGCCACGAGTCTCTTTCAGGCGTTGACTGCAACCCCGCCTCATCTGGTTGAAGAGAGGGCAAGCTTTCTGAATAGAGTTTGGGTTTTTCATGTGTATGGCTCAGTTATCTATTTCTTGATTTGAAAATGTAAAATATGGAAATATAATCCATTTAAATTTTAAATAAACAATGCATTGATTTATTTTTCTTTAGGGAACCTCAGGGCCTGATCCAACTACTGTGTATGTAGATCTGAAATCACTAAGACATGACAGGTACAGTGGATTTATTATGCTCGTTCTCTGTTAGAGTTCCGAAGCCTAAGACCTCTGAGCCTCGAGAAGGCCAGCCTCTCCCTCATCTCCCAGGGCGGGTGGGAAGAGGGAAGGGTTTGTTTTCATCGTTAATACCTGATAAGATTTACATTTGTAAGAAGAAAGCTTTAACTCTCACAGTTGCTGCACTGTTCTTTAATATTAAAATGTAATACTTAGTTCCTGCCTGTGTAAAGGTACTTTGTGACATCTGATATAAATTAAACTAAAATGGATAGACTCTTTCCTGTGGGAGTTTAAAAATAAAAGCTGGGACAGACAAGATAAATGAGGCCGCGGAGGGTTTCTGAAACGGCGCTTTGTCTGAACCCCAGGAGAACAGCCTTCCTCCTCCTCAGCTTCCAAGGTGAACACCTGGCCCGAGGGCTCCAGGACCTCTTCCTGGTCCCACTGCCTTGGGCTGTGTTGCTGCTGTGCCCCAGGGCTGGCCCTGCCCGCACAAGTAGAGCATCTCCAGTGCAAGGCTTCTCAGCCTGGGGGGATTTTGCCCTCCAGAGGACATCTGACAAGTCTAGAGAGATTTTTGGTTGTCACCACAAGGGGATTGCTACTGACATCTAGTGGGTACAGGCCTGGGATGTTGCTAAACGTCCTACAAGGCACAGGACAGCCCCTCACAAAAAATTGTAACAAAACATTATCTGACCCAAAATGTCAGTAATGCCGAGTTTGAGAATCTCTGCTGTAGCGTGAGGAGGAGGGACAAATCAGAGGTCCTGGGAAGGCAGTGCGTAGCTGTGGCAGACATGGTGCAATAGTTTTTAAAAGGCTTCTGTATAGTAAATATTGTTCTCCTGCAGGGTTCGACTGGTGGAACGGGGTGCCCCCCAGAGTTTGCTCCTCTCAGAATCTGGAAAGGTAATTTGTTCTGTTAACCATTGGGAAGGTGGTCTTTGGGGAGAAGCGGTTCATTTTAAAGAAAACTGAAGCAATATAATGTATTAGCACCCAGGGCAAGACTTAATTGAAATCTGGAGATAATTCAACAGTTTCAACTTAGCCAGTATTTTCAAATTCATATAGGTACATAGACAAGAAGAATACTAGATTTGAACTTTCTTAATTTCCATAAATTTTTTTAAAAATCCAGCTGATGTGTTAGTCTTATTTGACAAAGCAGCAAATTCAACGTTTGTTATATTCAAGGGGGAGAGATGAACGACACTTAAAAAGAGCCAATTCTATCTGTATAAATGATACAAGGAGAAAAATAGGGTGTCAGATAGGGGGATGTGGTTTAAGATCAGGGAAGACATACACGTATTTAAAGCTGAAACAGAAAATGCAGAAGAGAGTAAGATACTCGAGAGTAATTGTCTATGGGGATAAGATTTCTTAGATTAGGATGAGGCTTGAAAGTGTTGAAGGAGAGATTTAGTTATTGTCTTAGTCCGTTCAGGCCCTGTAACAGAATACTGTAGGCTGGGTGCTTATAAACAACAGAAACATCTCTCACAGTTCTGGAGGCTGGGAAGTCCCAGATCAAGGTGCCAGGAGATTCTGGTGAGGGATTTCTGGTTCACAGATGGCTTATCGCTGTGTCCTGTCATGGCCGAAGGGCAAGGAAAATCTCCGGGCCTCTTTCATGAGGGCATTAACCCCATTCATGAGGCTCCGCCCTCATCACCTAGCCACCTTCCAAAGGCCTCACCTCCTAATAGTGTCACACTGGGGATTAGGTTTCAACAACTGAATTTGGGGGGGACACAACGTTCAGTCTGTAGCAGTTTTGAACAATTTACTAAGGGTGATAGAACGTCAGCTAAGCTATCAAGGTTCTCATCGTTTTGAAGAGATGATGATGATGCCTCAGCATCCCTTCCAGTCATTCTGAAAAGCACAGGAGAAAACTGGGAAGGACAGGAGGGATCCTGCCTAACATGGCCAGTAGCAGATCAGCCCCCTGGGGAGCTAACTCCAGTTTCACTCTTCGAAGTGGAATTCAGTTGATCTTCTTATCATCTTGTCAGAGCTTATCTGCCTCAGCTAGCGGCTGGGCCCCTCGGGAGGTTTGCTGCAGTGCGTGGCCCAGACAGTGGGAAGGGTCTTTTCTCTTCCTTCGTTCAGGTTTCATATGCATGAGCCCAGGTAATCATTATGAGGCTTCTCAAGTAACTGCATGCTCTAGAAACCCAAGATAAAATGGGAGGTTTAAGGGACAGAATACAGGTAACCAGAGACCCTGAGCCATTTTCTCAGCCAGCACCTGTTTCTTGCTTTTCCCTCTTGCTCTTCCCTCCCATCCACATCGCAGGCATGTGATGGCCTTCCGTTCTCCTGAGAGCTGCCTCCATCCTCTTACTCTTCAAGCCCCTCTCACTCCTGCACTGGCCCTAGACTGGAGCCAGGTCTCAGGCCATCCCTCCCTGCTGCCCGTTCTGCCTTAAGCGGCTTTACTGCCGTCACTGCAGTGAGTGAGACAGATCATGTAGAAAGGCCGTTACGTGGTTAAGTTATTCTACAGGTTCTTACTGTCATGGTTCTGGTCTGCACTTTCTCATCCCTTTGAGGAGGTGCTAGCCTGGTTGGTTCCCTGGTGTATTTTTGAGGATGAATCTTAGACTTCTGGTCTTCACTGAGGACCGTCCAGAGGGTGCCACTCCTTAGCTCCTGCCCTGCGTGCACTCGCCCACCTCACGGGGGAGGGGGAACAGGTCAGTGCATTTCCTAGAGGTCGTTAGATTCATTGAACCCAGTCTTTGTGCTTTCCCTTTGATTCTTAGATCCTGCCTGGAGTGAAAGTGGTTATTGTTAATCCCGAGACCAAAGGACCCGTGGGAGACTCTCACCTTGGAGAGGTAGGTACCGTTTTCACCTTTGCTCTGAAGAGTCAGCAGTGGAAGACTGTGGGGCTCACACTCACGACGTCAGTGAAACCGTGGCTTTGGCTCTTCCCTCATGGTGAATTTTCATCCTCCAAAAGAGTTTTAGTCTGTCTCCGTAAGGCTCGAGACTGAAATGGGCAGAAGGGGCAGATGAGACCAGGCTCACGAGGCGATTTAGGCATCCAAACTAGAACTAGTCCGATGGCCCACTGACGCTCCCTGAGCTGGAAAGGAACAAGGGCCAGTCCCACCTGTTGCGCCTGTTGAGGGCTGGCACTGAAAGAGCCACAAATCAAAGAGTTTTTAAATTCATGCAAATTTTATATTCTATTCCAAAATGTATCCATTTTTGTATTAGTATAAATATATTTTGAGAGACTTAGCTTTTCTTCCCCCAGATCTTTAAGAGACACTGATGTTTCATCCTGTAGCTTGTGGGGAGGCGTGTTGTAGGTGCAGGGGCCAGCTGATCTGGGCTCTGCTGGGTACCAGCTTCTCGATATTGGGCAAGTTACTTAACCTCTCCAGGCCTCGGTTTCCTCATCCATAATAATAATTGCAGCTACCTCGCCCTCCCAGTAGAACTGTATGACAGTTGACGGTATTGGTACCTGTATCTGTAATGTACATAGAACAGTGCCTGTCACATGAGATCTCAATAAACACTAGTATGATTACCATTGTTTCAAATACCCTGTAGTGTTTTCCTGGGGGCTTTATACCTTAGTTTCAGAAGCACAGAAGTAACCCCCTGATGCATTTGTGGAACTCGGAAACAGGCTGAAAAATGAGCCAGGGAGGCCATGTGGCGTGGTGGCTAGGAGCATGGCCTCTGCATCCACACAGGCTTGGGTATGAATCTCCTAGTTTCTGTATCTTAGGTGAGCTACTTAACTCCTTGGTGTTTTTTGTTTTTTGTTTTTTTGGTGAGGAAGTCTGGCCCTGAGCTAACGTCTGTTGCCAGTCTTCCTCTTTTTGCTTGAGGAAGATTGTCGCTGAGCTCACATCTGTGCCAGTCTTCCTCTATTTCCTATGTGGGATGCTGCCATGGCATGGCTTGATGAGTGGTGTGTAGGTCTGCTCCGGGGATCCAAACCCACGAAGCCTGGGCTGCTGAAGCAGAGTGCCTGAACTGAACCACTATGCCACTGGGCCGGCCCCAACTCCTTGTTTTTCATCTATAAAAAGGGAATAACAATAGTACAAACTATATTGTCATGTCATATATGTCAGGATTGATGGAGATAAGGTATATAAAGTACTTACCTCACTGTTCAGCAGACAGTAAACACTTGATAAATGTCAGCTGCCTTTACTGTTCAGTTGTGTTGTTAATATAAAAATGAGATTCAAAAACCATAATAATCAGTCCCAAGAGAATTGAATTGATACAGTCGTATGTTCCTGGTAAAATGTGGCCACTGCCCTTTTCTTGTAGATTTGGGTGAACAGTCCCCATACGGCCAGTGGCTATTACACCATCTACGATAGTGAGACTCTTCAAGCTGATCATTTCAACACTCGCCTCAGCTTTGGGGATGCTGCTCAGACGCTCTGGGCTCGGACAGGATACCTTGGTTTCGTCCGCCGGACTGAGCTCACAGCAGCCACTGGAGGTATTTTCCCCACCAGCTCTTCCCCCTTCGGTGGGGCAGGCACGTCCCACTTTGCGTTTCAGCCAGTAGGGCTCTCTGGCCTTCCTCAGCCTGCCCTTGGGTTGTGGAGTGTGTGTATTTAATTATTCCCTTGGACGACTCTTGAACCCAGACGTGAATTTATATTCATCCAGAGTAAGATTTTGCCCCAGGAAGAGAACCTAGGAAGTAAGCACCCAGGGCACCACGTCAGCATCCCTGACCTGTGGGTTAGCTGGCCGGGCAGTCATGGAGATGGCCTGATGATGAGTCAATGCCCCTGGCAGAACACAGACCCTCAGCCCCGGTGGGGCTGACGCCAGCCCCTGGACAAGCTCCTGTGACTGCTGTTTCATCCTTTGGCTCCTTTCCTCCCTGTGCACCATTCTGGGAGCAGGAGGAACAGCCCGAATCCCTGAGGGGGGAGTCAGTACAGAGGAGCAGTCTGGCTGAAGCGCTCCGTCCTTTCGGTGTCTCATGTCGGATCGAGACTGCTTCTTGGCAAGGCTCTGGTCATCCTCTGTCTATTTGACTGTCATGGCTTCACTGCTATCCGCTTTCAACCCTTCCTCTTGATGGCATGAATAGCCATTTAAAAATACCCAACACTAACTGTATCATGCACTTGAAGAATGGCTACGAATAACTCACTGGACTTCAAAGGCGTGAATGGGGCCAGGTCATTTCTCCTTAGCTCCTTGCATCTGTTCCGCACTATCCAGCATCCATAGTTTCTCCAGATTTCATGGGGAGGCAGGATAACATACTGGAGAAGGAGGAGGCGTCCCTCACCAGGTGTCCTGGTTTTGAAGCTTACCTCTGCCAATTGCTGTGTGACCTTGAGCAATCACTGAACCTCTCAGTTTTCTACCTGGAAAATGGGAGTGATGATGTTTCCTGCCTCGTGGCAACAATGTGAGATTAAATGACATGATGCATTTAGGTGCCTGGAATAGTGCCTGGCCCATAGAAAGCACTCACTCATTGTTAACTACTGTGTTTCTCTTGTCATTTTGTTATTACAATCTTTATGAACTCTTCTTGTATGATGGGACTCTGCTGGACCTCCTCATCCTTCTCTCTCCCACAGCTTCTACCACTTTATTTTGCTAAATTTTTCAGAAATTTACCTTTTCCTGAAAACAGTGCATTCAGTAGATCTAGCAAAATCATCTCTGTTCTTCATAATGCAGTATCTATATAGACATAAACCATGTCGCCTTGTATATACAGTGTGTGCATAAAATCTTTCCAAAAAAAGAACGAAATTTCTGCTGTGTCCTAGCCGGATTACAAGCCTGTGAATAACCAGGACTCATCTCCCCATATTCTATAATCCTACTCCTTGTATCTGGATCCCTTGAAGATGTCTAGAAACAGTGACACATGTTCATTTCTTCTCCGTCTCAAATCCTCCCTGCCCTCCCCTCCCCCAGCCTTCATCTGGCTAATTCCTGTTTATCCTTAAACACTCAGCCTGGCTTCAGCTTTCCCAGGAGCCCTCCCTGAACTCGGAGCTGAGCTGGGGGTGTCCTCCACTCTCCTCACACCTTGTGCACCCCTATCACCGGGCTCACTGAGTTAGGACGGAACGCCTGTTTGTGTGTGTGTTCCCCCCACTAGACAGTAAGTATCTTCAGAGCAGGAATCATGCTTTGTCATCTTTGTCTCCTAACACTTGGCACAATTCCTGGCACAGAACAGTAATAATAATAATAGCTAATGTTTTAGCATCTACAGTGTACCAGGCATCACATTAACTCCCTTATGTGGGTTATCTCATTCAATCCTCACAGCAGCCATTTGTTATTATCCTGGAAGCAGGACTCAGAAACTTAAGTGGTTTGCCCGGTTACAGAGCTGGTGAGTGGTGGAGCCAGGCGACGAGGCAGGCAGCCTGAATCCTGGGCTCTCAGCCACCACTGTACTGCACTCAGTGTATCTGAGGAACCAGCTTTCTCTCTTCCCTTCTGTCAGAGCGTCACGATGCGTTGTATGTGGTGGGAGCCCTGGATGAAACGCTGGAACTGAGAGGACTGCGATACCACCCGATCGATATCGAGACCTCAGTGTCTCGGATCCACAGGAGCATAGCTGAATGGTAAGTGCCCCCTCACAGAACATGCTTCCCACCTCAGCTGTAGTGTCAGTTAAAACCGATCCAAGTAGTCAGCCGTCGGTACCAAATACCTCCTACACACAGAGAATGCCAAGGGGAGTAAGAAAGTAAACGAACTCGTTCTTGCTTCGTGTGCCGTCTGCTGTGGCAGACGAGCCGTGGAGACACTGAGACCGGTGCTGAGGAACCACTGTGGAGCTGAGTCCTCACTCGTGATAGACTCTCACCCTTGGAAGGGAAGTACTGATCACCTGTATCTAGAAGTCGGTTTCGTGTGGTGGAAAGAACCATGACTTTAAGTCAGAACACCCAGCTTACAGGCCTACGTTGGCCGCTTCCCTCATCTGTAAAATGCTTCCTCTGCCACTTCCTGATTATTGGGAGGATCAAATGACAATGTGCTTGTCAACTGTTAGATGGTAAGCAGATGAAAAGGATCATTATCATCTCATCCGATTTCCCTCTCAGTGCAGGAATTCCCCTTACCTTATCCCTGACAAAGGATCATCCAACCTCACATTGACTTAAAATTCCTTAAAATTAAAACTCTGTTTTTCCTGTTGGCTTTCCTTCTGGATTCTTGACAATGCAGAATCCATCCAGTTTCTTTCCTACATATTTAAGTCAATGTGTCCTTCCTCATGCTAAACAGCCACAGTTCTCTTAATGGTTGCTCATGTTTTCCAGATGCTTCTTTGTCTAAAAATGTTCTTGCTTTGGTCAGAGTCTCTCCTCAGACCTGAACACCGCCCAGGGGTATGAGAATAATGCAGAATGCCATGGCTACCCTCTAATTTCAGACATTCGACTGGTGATGCAACCAAATATTGTGTACATTTTTCTTTAATGATCGGACTCTGTTTGTTAAAGCAGTTTAACACTGCATATCAGGTCATACCTTCTAACCCAGCACTCACTTTGTACCTTGTGGCACTTGTATGGCACAACAGCAGAGACACTTGTGTGGGGCACTAAGCTCAAATGAGGCCAGGCCAACTCCCTTCCTGATGGGTGTAAGAATATTATCTTAGTCAAAGCTCTTATGTTGCAAAGAACAGAAACTCTCTTCAACAAAAAGTAAAAAAGAGTTAATGGAAAGAATACCTGGTTATCACAGAAGTTCCTAAAAGTATCTAACTGTGGATCTCAAGAAAGGTAGAGGGGCCAGCTCAGTGGCCTAGTGGTTAAGTTTGTGCACTCCACTTCGGCAGCCTGGGGGTCTGCAGGTTAGGATCTGGGGTGTAGACCTACACACCACTCATCAAGCCACGCTGTGGCAGTGTCCTACATAGAAAAAATAGAGGAAAATTGTCACAGATGTTAGCTCACTGACAGTCTTCCTCAAGCAAAAAGAAGAAGATTGGCAACAGATGTTAGCTCAGGGCCAATCTTCCTCACCAAAAAAAAAAAGTAAAAACAAGGCCATCAGGAACCACTATCGTCTCACTCTCTAGAGCCACGTGGGCATCCACTTGATCTTTTCTCTCCTCCCTGAAGAGCCATTCTTTGTGCTTCCCTGGACACCTGGCTAGCCCAGAACTTTTCAAGTCCACACGTCCTCAGTTCAAGTGACCAGCTAATAACTTTCAATCACACTTCCAAATTCTCAAGAGATTTTGGCTGGTTCAGCTGTAATCAGAGGGGAGTGGTTCTATGTCACAGATGTGACTGCTAGCCTTCTGGTTGAATCCAGCAAAGAAGGCAGTTCTCAGGGAATTGGGGTTCAGTCTTGGGCAGACACTGTAAAAGATGACTGGTAAATGTAATGACATGTAACTGAATGTCTTTCAAATTTCAGTGCCGTGTTCACCTGGACCAACTTGCTTGTGGTGGTTGTGGAGCTGTGTGGCTCTGAACAGGAAGCCCTGGATCTGGTTCCTTTAGTCACAAATGTGGTCCTGGAAGAGCATTACCTCATCGTTGGCGTCGTAGTTGTGGTGGACCCGGGCGTCATCCCCATCAACTCTAGAGGAGAGAAGCAAAGGATGCACCTCCGTGACAGCTTCCTAGCTGACCAGTTAGACCCCATCTACGTGGCTTATAACATGTAACCAGCCTTGTGGGGATCACAGGGGCCACCCTGAGAAACCGCAAGGACCAAAGACCCGTGATGAGGAGCAAGCTTTCAAATGATGGGAAATAAGCTGAGATGGCTACATTATATATTTCATCTCATCCTGTGGGATTCTACAATCACACGACACACAGGAAAGGGGAATTCTGTGGTGGCAAATGAAAAAAATGTTAACCGTCTGTTAGTCATGAGCTTTGACATAGCGTGAGCAGCACGTTACTAAAGCAATTACATGCATGTTACATTTTTTTCATCTGTTTATATACTTGTATTTTTATCTAATGCTGTTTTAGAATTTTGTAAGGGAGTTTAATGAATTCACATAAAGGGGGTGGTCTGAGTTACACAGTTCCCCGCTCTGTACTGTATTTTGCCATTTTACCATAGCTAGACATTCTGCGGGTTTTGTTAACATGGAACTACTCAGCTTACTTTCAGTCGACCCATAAGCAAGTCAGATAACCCACTGAATATGAAAATTACTTTATATATATAATTCTTGACTGTAAAACATTTTGACCAGTGTTTTAAACATGTAAATAAGAATACACATAATTCAGCTAAAAATTTGAATTGGCTTGTATAGTTATAACCACCAAAGTAGAAACAGTTCTACTTTGAGAGAATTTCAATATTCTCTTAATGCAGTATAACTGAATAGGTAACTAAAAAGTGCAAATTGTTTGCAGGTTTCGCTGCACATTTTCTGTCTCTGTTGGCTGGTGTATTTTATAAACTAAAGCTGCCTATGTTTGTTTTTAAAGCTTGCATTCCCGGAATCAGCTTAAGCTTTTAAGAATTCAGCGTGTTTCTACAAGCTGAAAAATCTCAGTTTAAAAATCAAAGTGTTATGAAAAAGCTAAGATTCATTAGATCCCACCCTATTCTAAAGAACCACAATAACTCACTCTGGCCCCCAGTGTTGAAACTGTCTTTCAAATTTAGAGTGACTACGTAAGAATTTAGAATTTCCTCTTTTTCCAGGTCCACTGTAAACTCTGTCTACAGTTTATACATATAAGCTTCTCTTTTCTGAAAACTGAAGAGTGTCCTCTGTTCTTCCAATTGATGAGGGCAGGGATTTTAAGAAAAAGAATGACAGGCTGGGAAGGCAGTGGGATCAACAGTCACATGAAAGCATAAGGCCACATAACTACACATCTCAAAACTGACCAGATTGGGTTGCCAAAATAGCCACGCTTATGCTGAAATAGGGGAAGTATGATGTATGCAAGAAACTCTTTTGAAATAACTGTGGTGCCCAGGCCAAGTGGACTGAGCCTGGGACTGAGTTTGGCCTCCGGCTTGGTTTCCTTTCTTTGGTCTGATACTTCATGTATTTGAATATAGTTGAATTTTATTATTTTTTTCTTACAGAAATATTTTTAAAAATTAAAAAAAAACTCAAAGTGAACAGAGTTAACTTGTTAAATCAGAATGGTTCTCTTTGACCCACTCTGGTCTATTGTGTAAATATTTATTTAGGCTATTTTAATAATACATATTATTTACCCCACTGTAACATCATGTAAACTAAAATATGTTTTTAAACAATTTCTAAGACTTGTAATTACCCTGAAAATAAGGTTTATAATGCAAAGACCAGACCCTTTGCCATGGCAGCCCTCTCGGGGGCTGCCCTTACACTGTCTGTGACCCAAAGCCACTTTATCCCTTTTACATAATCCTCTTTTCCCCCCAACTCATTCTCCACAGAGGGCGGACCTCAAGACATTTTCCAGTTCCAGATCTCTTTTCAACATTTTGGATGAAATTAATTTACACGTGATGGGAGAGGTTCTAGGAAGTGCAGAAAAAGCACACTGCCGGGGGGCAAGAAATCCCAGTGACTAGCACCGGTTTGGTTTGCAGAGAAAACAGCCTGCTTATTTGAAAAGTAATTTTCTTAAAACACTTGTTAATGATTCACTAAACAAAGCAAGGGATCCTGAGGATTAAATAGTTCTATCTCCATAATCCACAAGTTCTAAAAAAAATATATAGGCAGTTTGTCCTATGAGTTGCTTTGATAATTCTTACTGCCCAAGTTAGAATGTCTGCTAGAAATAGAATGTGAGCCACATCTGTCATTTTAAATTTCTAGTAACCACATTTTAAAAAGTAAAAAGAAACAGGTGAAATTGACTTTAATATATTTAACCCAATATATCAAAAATACTATCATTTTGATATGGAATTAATATAAGAAACTATTAATGAGATATTTCACTTGTTTTTTTCATATTAAGTCTTTGAAATCCAGTGTGTATTAAGCACATCTCAATTCAGACTACCCATGTTTCGGGTTTTCAGTAGCCACATGTGGCTACTGGCTACAATATTGGACAGTGCCGATCTATGCTCATTCCTTCAGATAAGATGCTCCGTTAATCTCAGAGCGCGGCAGCTGCCAGTTACTTAGGGGCTGATCACCTAGCTTCCTAGTTCCTCAGGCTTCTGATTTATCTTTAGTTTTTGCTTTCTGCCTTGTGGCTGTTTATTGATCTTTTGCATATCCCCCAAAGCCAGAATATGCTAGTGGAGGAAAGAAAGCTGAGATGCACCTTTGGGGAACTTCATCAGTAACACTGGTAAAGTACCCCCTGGAAGAGGAAGAGAGTCCAGTCATTACCTTAGAGGTGTTTGCGGGTCATCTGCAGATTTAACACCTCATCTGTTGCAGACTTGGATAAGAAAACTTTCTCTTGATGACACAACTCTCTTGCTCTTTCCATGTTAGGTAGAACCTTTGTGGTAGAACTGACTCTTAAGGCAGTCACAGAAGGCCATTATTGATAAAATCAGCCTTGCCAATCCTCTGGAACACATTCTGTTTGGGTTTTTATGCCTGTGAAAGAGAAAACGAAATTAACAGCAAGTCTCCATTTGAGTTAAGAGAAATCTATTCATCTGAAAGTCTTTGAACCTCTTTCTGCCTCTCAGCAGAAGTAACTGAAGTAGATCAGGAAGGGGCTGCCTCAGGAAAATTCCTAGGCCCTAGGGATTCTATTCTTAGAGCTGCACAAATGCCATCTCCTGCATCAGTGAGACCCAGGCAGTGACCAGCATGCTAATGGGCATCAGTGAATCCGCAGTCTTTATTTACTTCCTGCCTCAAAGGGCCCTGGTCCCATGAGTACCAAGTCCTTTCCTCCTGAAGTTGTGCTGCCTCAGGCTGTTTAGGGACCATTGCCTGTCTATTGGTCGTGAGTGTGTCTCCTTAACTTTAGTCCTTGGGCAATGCTTGCTTATTGCTTCTGTTGAATCAACAAAGGGCCTGAGGCCTTAGGTTTTTTGTTAAGGTCTCTGCCCCAAGCATGGTGCTCAATATCTTGGCCAAATGAATTACTTTCCTTGAATTTCCAGGAATCTTTTAGACTAAAGCAATGAGGAGTTATCACCTCACCCTCAAACTCCAACATGATCTATGCCTTAGTGTTGTTTTTGTTGTCTGCTTTGATGTAAAAGCAAGCGTGTTTGGAGCCAGAAGCTGCAGTACTCCAAATACACAACAGGCCTTTCTTTCTCATTCATACAACATTTCTGGTTTAGGTATATGTAGATGGGCCATGTTATTTGTCCAGAGGAAGAGAGTGTAAAGATATAAGATTAATTTTTTAGTTTTAAATGCTGTTTGTTTACTTTCTGTCAAGATATTTACCAGTGTCAAATTCAAACGATAGTACTGTGTAATTATGTATAAAGGTTTTTTTTTATTTATTTGAAATTAGACTAGATATACATTTTTAAATTTAACATCTGGCTGGACAGTGTTCTATTAACTCATTGAATGTGTTTCCTTTGTCTTGTGTTAATAAATATTGATGCCTGATTGTGTTTAATGCTTCACACAATGGGAAAATTGACAAATTGGAATTGATAGATTTTAAATTTAACTTCAGATGGTAAGACCCAAAGGTAGCTCGAGTGGTCTAAGGAAAATGAACACAGAGATCCAAAGTTATAGCCATCAGTGCTATAAAAGGAGGCAAGATCAAGGAACAGTAGAGAGTCATTTTGAAAACTAAGAAGTCTTCTGTCAGGAAAAATTATAGCTTAGTATTCGTCCTACCTATGTGGCATTTGGTAGTTTTAAACTATTGATTGTAAATTTTAATTTTTTTCTAATCTGTCATTGGGTTGGATTTCCGCTTTTCTTAAAGTGATCATTTGCTTTTCCATTTCCTGGTTTCAAGAAGTTTGATGGGAGTTCATCAAATTGTGCATGTTCTCAGACACTGAAACTGGTCCTTAAATTATGGTCCAAGCTTTTTAGGCAGCTGAGAACATTTTCTCATTTGACACACATTTATCAAGCGTCTACCCACAGGCACCAGGCACTGTGGAACTGAAGCTAGAGAGTGAAAAATATCAAGTCACTGCCCTTAAGGAGATACAGGAAAACCAATACAGTAAGGGTTACAAGTAGAGGTGGACTATGAGAGCAGGTAGGATAGGCCCCCAATCCAATGATGAGGGAGAATAGTGAGTAATATGTGCTGGAGAAGGTAACATCTGAACTGAGTGTTGAAGGATGAAACAGCTAGATAAAGACAATACACGGGAAGGCAGAGTTGCACATTCTGGGAACTGCAATTTGTTATTAGGCTGTAGAGTTTGAAGGGAGAAAAGTCAAAGATAGTTACGGAGGTTTGAGCGAAGGACAGATCAGTAAGGGCCTTGTGTATCATGCTAAGAATTTTGGACTTTTATCCAGAAGGCCAAAGGGAGCCAACGAGGGATGTATTGCAAGGGAATAACATGCTCAGATTTGCAACAGAGAGGATTATTCTGGTAATCATATAGAAAATGGACTGGTGTGGGTAGGGAGGTAAAACCCAAGGTGGGGAGACCAGTTGGGACTGCAGTGACAGAGCAAGAGCCCTGCAAATAAGGCAGTGACAGGATGGAGACGGAGGGCAGTGTGTGCAAACCTGGGAAATGGTAAGATTTCAACCGCTGAATATTCAGGGTAAGGAAGAAGGAATCCAGAATAACTCCTAGGTTTCTGACTTGGGGAGTTAGGTAGATGTGGGGCCATTTACCAAGATAGGGAACAAAGGAGGAGGAATAGACTCGAGGAAGAAGATGCTGTGCTCCATTTTGGTCATGCTCTTTAAGGTCCTGTGGAACCCATAAGTGAAGAGGTCCAATGGGCAGCTGAATATTTAGGTGTCTGCCTCAGGAGAGCTCTGGCCAAGAGCTAGATATTTTGGAGGCATCCTTTTAAAAGTGGTAGTTGAAGCCGTGAAGTGGATGCTATTGCCAAGGAAGATCGTGTAGAGTAAGAAAAGGACCAATAATGAAGCCATGGGCA
Source organism: Equus quagga (assembly GCF_021613505.1). Taxonomy (NCBI): domain Eukaryota; kingdom Metazoa; phylum Chordata; class Mammalia; order Perissodactyla; family Equidae; genus Equus; species Equus quagga. Next base: position 17,536,020 of record NC_060267.1, on the reverse strand, counting down.
ACAGCAGCATTTAAAGGCTCGGGGAGGAAGAATAGTCCACAAAAGAGAAGGAATGACTGGAGAGAAAAGGGCAAAGCCAAGAAAGAGCATGCGCATAGAAATTGCAGGAAGAGTTTTAAAGAGGAGGAAGTGATCAACAATGCCAAAGGCTACGATGAAGCTTAGTAAAACAGGGACTGGCAAGCATCTGCTGTGTCTGGCAACTAGGCAGACACTGGTGACCTTGGTCAGAGTGGTTTCACTTGCAGCTGAGGAGGCAGAAGCCAGAAAACTGGCTCAGGAGAGGAGTGATGGGAAGTGTGACTGGACAGAGGATACTCTCCAGAAGCCCTATCTGCATAGGAAGGACAGAGATGGGAGGGTAGTTGAAAGAGGGACAGAGAATCAAGGGAGACTTTTAAAGGTGAAAGAAAAATATAACTCTGTCAGGGGAAAGAGCCAGTGGAGAGAGAAAGTTTCCAAATACAGCAATGAGTGATAATTGACAAAGTAAGGTCACTGAGGAAGCAGGAGGGGCAGGATCCAGAGAACAGGTGAGAGGATTAGCCTTTGAGAGAAGGAAGCACATTTTTTCAAATGAAACTGGGTAGAGGCAAGATCCTGATAGTAGCAAGTTGCTAGAGGCCTGATCTCATTCACTTCTCTGAACCTCCATTCTCAGTCTACAAAGATGAACACTCATTTCTGAGATAATTTCTATAAATAAATATGACAGAGCTGACAACATATAACACGAAATCTGCAAATAATGGGAACTCCTAAGAAGCAGATATAAGAGGGAAATTTACATTAAATGTATTTATTAAAAAAGACTAAAATTTGTTGTCCACTAAAAAAAGAAAAAAAGGACCCTCTAAGAAAGTAGAAGGAAATAATGAAAAGAAAAACAAATTAATAAATAGAAAATAAAGGAAATAGAAAAGGCTCAACAAAATCAGAAAAAAAAAATAACCTAATAGGAGGCCAGCCCCGAGGCCAAGTGGTTAAAGTTATGTGCGCTCCACTTTGATGGCCCCAGTTCATGGGTTTGGATCCCAGGTATGGACCTACTCCACTTGGCAGCCATGCTATGGAGGTATCCTACATACAAAGTAGAGGAAGACTGGCACAGATATTAGCTCAGGCCTAACCTTCCTCAAGGAAGAAAAGAGGATTGGCAATGGATGTTAGCTCAGGGCGAATCTTCCTCACACACACACACCAGTAGGTAACACAACAGTATTTTTTTAATCTTAAGGGATTATTATAATTTTACAGTAAATTTGAATTTTAAATGAAATGGATAATTTTCTAGAAACTATGTAATTTGAAAATTCACTCAAGAAATAGAAAACCTGAATTTTACCAAACACACAGGAACAGATAATCCCCTTTTCATATAGAAAAGAAAGTGTCACCACTCATCTTACAAAGTTAGTAAAAAAATCACTCTGTAAAACAATATAATCCAGTCCAATGATAAAACTACTAGAAATGTGAAGAAACAGAAAAATATGACTCATATTCAAGGAAAAAGAAAATCAGTCAATAGATACCAGCCACAAGATCACTCCACTCAGATGTTGTGATTAGCAGTCAAGAGCTATATATCTACTGGGATTTAAAGGGAAACACACAATAGATAAACAGATGGGGAACATGGCAGAGAAACAAACTATAAAAAAGAATCAAATAGAAATTTCAGAGCTGAAAAGTACAATAATTGAAATGAAAAATTCAGGGACTTAATGAGCTTAATAGCAGATTGAAGATGGCATAGTAAAGAATACGTGAACTTGAAGATAAATCAATAGATTACCTAATCTGAAGAACAGACAGAAAAAAGAATGAAGAAAAAAATAATAAAGCCTGAGGGGCCAGCCCAGTGGTGTGGTAGTTAAGATCACACACTCCACTCTGGTGGCCCAGGGTTCACAGGTTCGGATCCCAGGTGCAGACCTATGTACCAATCATCAAGCCATGCTGTGGCGGCATCCCATATACAAAGTAGAGGAAGACTGGTACAGATGTTAGCTCAGGGCCAGGCTTCCTAAAAAAAAAAAAAAAAAAAAAGCCTGAGAGTCCTGTGGGAAAATATCAAGTGGTCTAAGATATTAGCAATTGGAATTCCAGATGGAAGAGAGAGAGAATGAGAAATAAAAGATACTTGAAGAAGAAATAATGGCAAAAGCTCCCAAATTTGGAAAGACATAAATTTACAGACTGAAGAAGCTCAAGAAACTCCAAGGAGTATAAATATAAAGAAAACCACCATTAGGGATAATCATGGGCAAACTGCTAAACTCCAATAAAGCAAAAGTCTTCAAAGAAGTCAGGGAAAAGTGACACATTACATATAGGAGAACAATGATACAAATGATAGCCAACTTCTCCTTAGAAATAATGGAAGCCAGAAGAACAAAGAATGATATAATGTGCAAGAAGAAGAAAACCGTCAACTCAGAATTCTATATCCAGTGAAACTATGCTACGAAAATGCAGGTGAATCCACAATCTGATAAAGACCATCTATGAAAAACTCACTGCTTACACCACACTTGTGAAAAACTGAATGCTTTCCCCCTAACATTGGGAACAAGGGGAGAAAGTCTGTTCTCATCGCTTGTATTCAACATTGAACTAGACATTCTATCAAGGGCAATTATGCAAGAAAAAGAAACAAAAGGCATGCAGTCACAGATTAAATGACTTGTATATACAAAATCCTAAGGAATACACACACACAAACTATTAAATGAGTTTAGCAAGGTTGCAGAATACAAGATCAATATAAAAAATCTATTTTACTTCTATTTACTAGCAATGAACATTCCAAAAATGAAATTTAAAAACAAATGTTATTTAAAATAGCATCAAAATGAATAAAACACTTAATAAATTTAACCAAAGTGCAAACTTGTACACTGAAAACTACAAAATCATTGAAAGAAACTAAAGACCTAAATAAATGGAGTTATCCTCATGTTCATGGATTGTAAGATTGAATATTGTTAGGATGGCAATACTCCCAAATTGATCTACAGATTCAATGCCATTTCTATCAAAATCCCAGCCACTTATTTTGCAGAAATAGATAGGCTGATCCTAAAATTCATATGGAATTGCAGGGGACTGAGAATAGTCGAAACAATATTGAAAATGAAGAACGAAGTTGGAGTACTCACACTTCCAGTATTTCAAAACCTACTAGAAAGCTATAATAAGGACACTGTGGTACTGGCATAAGGATAGGCCTATCAATCAATGGAATAGAATTGAGAGTCCGGAAATAGGGGAAGCCTCTCAAACTGCGGCTAACCCAGCCAAGATAAATCAATAACAATATTAATATTGCATCTCAGTGGAGAATGGTGGAGATTAGTGCCACCCATAAGGGTGTCAGGATTCAGAGATGGCGGTCCTTGTTTAAGCTGTGTTTAATTCACCAGTCTGGTTGCTGCAGAAACTCATGGACCCTGGAGGATGGCAGTACACTATTGCAAGCTCTACCAAATAATAGCCCCAATTGTAACTATTGTACTGGATCTGATATCTTTGCTACATCAGATTAACATGGTCTCAGGTACATGGTATGTAGGCATTGATTTGACAAATGTGTCCTTTTCCATTCCAATCAAGAAAAAAAATCACAAGAAGAAAATTGTAACTACGTATAGTGATGGATGTTAACTAGGCTTACTGTGGTGATCATTTTGCAATATATACATATACCGAATCATTATGTTGTACATCAGAAACTAATATAATGTTATACGTCAATTATATCTCAATTTTTTTTAAAGTTTAAAAAAAAAGAAAATCAGAAGTAGTTCACATTCACACAGAAGGGACAAGAATATACGTTTATAGTTTTGCCCCAGAGTTATGTTACATGACATCACTCTGATCAGACAGACGGAACAAGAAGTGGTTAGTACACTGAAGGTCTTGGTAAGCCACACATAATCCAGGGGATGGGAAATAAACTCTGTGAAGATTCAGAAGTCTAGCGATCAGGGGCATGCTGACATGTCCCCTAAGACAGAAAAAGCAAATTACTGTATCTTGCATTCCCATTCTCAAAGAAAGAAGCACAATCCTTGGTAGGCTTCTTCAAGTTCTGGAGATAATGCATTACATGCCTAGTAATGCTACTGTGGACGATATACCAGGTGCAGCTTTGAGTAAGGTTTGGAGACATATGATCCGGCATATCCAATATATTGCAGAAAAGTAGCAGTGTGAAGTTTATAGCAAGACCCAGTGGGAGAATCACAATGCAAGCTATTGAAATTCTGGAGTAAGAACATGCCAGCTGTAGCAGAGAACTGTATGCCTTATGAAAAACAGCTGCTAGTGTGCTACTGGGCCATGGTGAAGATGGAGAACTTGACCAGGGGACACCAAGTGACTATGCATTTGGAACTGTCCATCATTGGCTGGATTCTGCCAGACACATCAAGTCATAAAGTCAGATGAGCCCAGCACCAATCCATCATAAGATGGAAATGTTACACCTGGGATCAAGCATAAGTGGGATCAGAGGACACACGCAATCTGCATGAGCAGGCAACCAAGAACCCCATGGTACCCACTACAGCTGCACCAGCATTCTTCACTTAGCTCATACCTATGGCCACAATGGAACATAGGGCGAGGTGTCGGAGGGTCCTGCTGAGGCAGGTGGAAAAAGCCCAAGTTTCATTTATGGGTGGTTTATGGGTGGGTATGGCTATTCTCAGAGGTGACTTTGAAAGGGAGTTGCAAGGGAAATCTTCCCAATGGGCAGATATTAAAGTGATCGCCCATTTTGTGTGGAAGAAGTGGCTCAAAGTGAGAATATGCACTCATGGGCAGTGGCAAATGGCTTGGCCAGTTGGTCAGTGTCTTGAAGGGAAAAAGACTGGAAGATTGGATACAACAATGTCTGGAGTAGAGGTATATGGATGGATATAGGGGAAGGAGGACAAAGTATGAAGATCTTTGCTTCACATGTCAATGCCCACTAAAAAGCATCCATCATGGGAGAGACACTGAACATCCAAATAGACAAAATGACTTGGCTGGTTGATGTCAGCCAGCTATTGACCAGCTCAAAACTGACACAATGAGCACATGAATAGAGTAGCCAGAGTGGCAGAGATGGAGGCTAAGCAAGGGCCCAATAGCATGGACTCCCACCTACCAAGGCTGATGTAGCTACTGCTATCTCTGAATCTTCAACTAAACATTGGCAGAGACCAACACTGAGCTCCCAATGTGGCATTATTTCTCCAGGAGACTAACTGGCCACTTGATAGTAAGTTGACAACATTAGGGTTCTTCCTCCTGGAAGGGCCAGTGATTTGTTGTCATGTGAACAGACTTACGTCCTCTGGGTAAGGATTTGACTCTCCTGCCCTCAAAGCCTCACTCAACCTCACTCCGCCTCACTCCCTCGGGACTTACAAAGGTGCGTGATACTTGCAGGCTGCTCTGACCAGGCAGGTTCCTCCAGTAAAGTGGATTTCAATTCCAAGCTGTCTTGCCACAACTCTGTAATCACAATCTTGAAGGTAAATAATTTGTTTGCTTATACAATCCAACGAACACAATAACCAGGACTTGTCCATTATAGTTTTACTAGTGGAACCAGCTAGAGGCCACTATAACATACAAGGCAGAAAATGATAGCTTAGACCTAAGATGGTAGTGGTGGGGTACAGAGAAGGGGAAGAGGTCACAAGGAAATTATTTCTCCTGTATGCTGGTGTATTACTTAGGCTTCTAGAAATGACAGCAATCAAAATAAGCTAGTTTAAATGGAAAAGTGCTATTCATTACAAGGACACAGGGTGATTCATGGGACCTAAGGGCTGTGGCAGGTAGCTGTGTCTCAGGCAGCTTTGGGAACCCGGGCCTAGAAAGCCCCTGGGTTGCTCTCTCAACTCATGTGCATTATCTGCAGATGGAAGAGACTCATTACAAAGCTCCTAAGCTTTAGGTCCATTTACCTAGAGAAAGACTAATTTTTGTCCAAAGACAAATCTCCACAGGGGAGACTCTGATGGCCCAGCGTGGATCAAGTGCCCATTGTTGCTAAGATATGGATGACTGTGAGAAGTTCCCATAAAAAGGAGAGGTGGATGGACAGCCCTGCACTTGTCCACTACTCCAAGGGCCTCACAGACTAGTTCTATGCATTCATCTCTGGCATAGCTAACATGAGGCAACAAACAATTTCAGAGCTAAGTTATTTGGGAGAACTCTGTTTCAGGAGTGTTAGCTGAAACTGTTGGGTTGCAGTTCACACAACCCCTGCAGGCATTTAGGACCTATCCCTGGTTAAGTTTTCCTGTGTGTTTAGACTTGAGTATTAAAAAAGGACAAAACAAACAAAAAGAAACAAAAACAAGCCTACATTTTAGACCACAAAACCTACATCTATTAGCTTTAAATAATTTCTGCCTTTCGAGAAATGGGCTGGTCCAGACCCTGTTTCACGGTTCTCAAGTCCTTCACTCCAGCTCAGTCCTTCTGTTAACCCAGGAGGCTTCTCAGGAAATGTGGCCACTTAATGGTTTTTAGCGCAAATTCCAGTAGCTACATTACAGTATCTTCCAAATTAATATCCAACATTTACTTAGCGCTTACTCTGCCAGGCATGGCTCTAACTTTACCCGTATTAAACTCATTCAATCTACAAAACTCTATGGGATAGGTAGTATCATTAAGCACATTTCATTATAACGTCTCTCTCACATAGCGAGAAAATGGTGCACCAGAAGAGCCAAAGAGGTGCCATCCCTGGCTTGACCAGTTTGTTTTAAAACAATTACATTTGGCTGTTGAAAGATAGGTTTGTTTCACTTTATTCCCTCACTTCTAAAGTCAAGACCCGTCCATTTGGTTTATAGGACTCTTACTATTTAGATAGAACTGTGTACATCATAACCAAGATGTTTTCTTCTTTACCTACAGTTACTCCTCAGGTTCAGAACAGTGGTAAGTACAGCTCGTGACACCTCCGTGAGAAACAAACAAGGACGGTGGCAATACTGTGGCTGGCAGTGTAGCACAGCATAATATTCGACTTAGACTTGAAATGCTTCACAGGTGTTTGAGGAGCTTAACAGGGAGCAGCCCATTCACAGTTTGAAGCTTTCAGTAAAATTGTTTCTTTTGAAGGTAACACTTTTCAGTCCCCCCAATCCTTCTTTTACTGAAGAAACAACCAAATGCAAAAGAACAATAAATTTACAACTTGCTTCCAGCCATTAACATTCTAAATTCTAGAATGACTGACGCTGGACCTTGTTAATCAAGAAAAGCTGATATCCAAGAACCTCTTCTCCACTCCTTACCTTTATAGGGCACTTTGCTTTCCTATGATATTTACCAGTTTGATTCTTTAAATAATGCTGGGACACGGGCTGAGTATTATCCTTTCCCAGATTTTGATAATGAGAAGACAAGCTTAGAGAGGTTGGGGTAATTTGCCTGATGAAAAATCTAAAACAGGGGCAGTCACTTGTTTTAACTTGAGTCTACAATGTTTGCTGAGTAAATGACAATGGCTAAACCTTAGTGAGCTCTTAAGAGTAACTCAGAGTTAACTCTTGAGCTTTAAATCACATTATCTGGCCCTAAAGGTGAAAACTTTCAGGAAGGGCTCTATCCACTAAACCAGTTTCCTACATTGGAGATCTCAAACTGGTGAACTATCAGAAAAATTCCGGGAACTTTTTATTTTGTCAAGAGCATATTAACAGGTTTATCATTTATCATCTGTTTATTATCACTATAAAGCCATAAGACAACATTTTGCAAGGAAATGGAAAATTTCATCCTAATGAGAAAATTCGTACTAATGCATAATCCCTTCTCCAGAAAGGCAGGCACACATTGAAAAATATTTGTGAGTTTCGGCAATGTACTAAAATGACAGAGTAACATTTTACTTTACGACACTCCATTGTCTGTAGCTTTTTCTAAATCGTTTAACAGTTGGGGTAAATCTGTATTCGGCGTGACACACGGAGTGGTGCTCAAAACACCGGACCGGCACCTTGTGTTTTCCTGAATAAGTCTTTGTAGAAAATCCTTTCCCATGGGATAAGGGATACAACTCTTAACGCAACTGCACGGGATTAGAAAGAGTCTGGGTGAACCAACAGAAGCTGAGGACAAGCCTCCGTCCTTCAAGTCACTCCTTTAACACGCAGCGGACAGGTGAGACGGGGGTCAAGGCCAGGGACGACAGCGCTGGGCCTGACCACCCAGAGCGAGTGGGAGCTGAGAGGAGAGGCGTCACTAACGGAGGGAAACGGCCCCAATTCGAGCGGCCTCGCGACCCCCCGAGCTGGTGACGGCCTCCGAAGACGTGTGGGAGGCGCCGGGGCAGAGCTCCCGAAAAGAAAAGGAACCGCAGGCCACTTTCACCTCCAACTCTCGCCACAGCAACACCTTCAGCAGACAGCCCTCAGTTCCGCAGAAGCCGGCGCAAGATGGCGGCGCGTCACGTGCGCAACGCGGTGACGTCGGACGGCGGCCCGCACGGAGGGACCGCCTCCACCTCAGCCCCCATGCTACTGACTCAGTTTTGCCCCCCTTCCCTCCCCCGCCCCCGGCCTGGTGTAGATCATGCCGCTAGTGGCGGCCCTGACTGCCGAGGAAACGGCAGCCTAGGACAGTTGGCTGTTGAGTGACACAGATTCTCCCCGCCCCGCCTGACCCCTGAGAAAGAGGCACGTCCCCCGCCGCGTGTGGGGGTGGGGAAGTGGGTAGTGAATTCGGATCCACCTGGGAGGGGGGAGTGGAAGTTCCCGCCCCGGACAGCGGCTAGGCGGCAGCCACAGGTAAGCGGGAGGCGGGGGTGGGGACGTGCCCCCGTATCCCCTGACAGGGGGCGGGCGCGGGGGCGCGGCGCCGGCGGGGACGCCGAGCCGGGTCGCGCGCCGGGTGGGGGTCGCGCGCGGGCGGGGAGGGGGGGGGGGGAGGGGCACCCAACTG